>NC_137274.1:19378636-19433311 GCF_053477335.1 Acartia tonsa
CTACGAATATAAAAATGTACAATCATAATATTTTTTAGCTGGTGCCTTCGGCACCCCGGGGCTAAAAAAATCTAGTTTTAATCTCATAATTGTACATTTTATATCCTCGGAAAGCCGTTTATAATACGATGCGAGAAATAACTATTCTTATATGTTTAACAAATTTTGGGACTTTTATTGCATTTTGATTGGTTGGTTCAAGAAGTTAAGTGTCCAGCCACTAATTGTAATTTACACAAGGGGTGATTCTGTGAATCACCATTGGGGATGTTTTAATTCATTAACCATTGCCTTATTCCTTTAGAATCCTGAGTTTTATAAATTTAAATATATTTGGCATCGTATTATAGACAGCTTTCCACGGACATTATGCTGATAGTAGGGCTGATAACTTGTTCTAATCCAGTGGATATTAAACGGTTTTGTGTTTCAGGAAATTCTACTGATGAGTCCTCAGGAGTTGGGACAGATAAAAATTCAACAACAGGAAAAAAAATATAAGAATTTATGTCAAACTTAGTTTTAATTTTAGTTTTAAAAATGTAAATTTTTTTGGGATGGGGTTGGATTGGTTGGTTCATTAAGTTGTGTGCCAAAACGTTTTAACCAATAATTGTAATCTATAAAGGGGGAAATTTTGTGTATCATCATTTGGGATGTACATCCTTTCTTTATATTTTAAAATTTTGTCAGGAAATCCATCAGATTTAAACACAGAAAAGCCACATGGTATGTTTTTGAAAGCGAAGCTTTTCTATAAATAGGGTAGGTCCGTCCGTCCTTTCAGAACAGTTAATTTAGGCATGTTAGAATTGTCCTATCGATTTCAAACTATGCATGGAGATACCTGTAGCAGTTAGGTACGATTTAGAAAGCAATTTTATAATCGTTACCAGAATGTCAGTACGTCCATTTTAAACATTTTTAACTTTTTTAACACTAAATTTTAATGTGATACAATGATCCAATTAATCTTATTAGCAAAGGATCTCTATAATCAATTCCTTAAAGTGTAAGTATGTCCTTAAACTTTATCATGTATTTAATCAGTTTTTCAACATATTTACTCACAATTTTGTTTCATATTTTATACATATTTATATTCTGATCATTCAGTTCTGTCACTCTACAAGTGTTAATGTTCGTTTATCCTAACGTTTCAGGCTTTCGAAATATCCTTGATATATATTTCTAGAATGACTGACAGACCTACGAACCAAAAAAATAAAACACTGGAAATTCATTGGTATAGAGAATCTTCACAAAAAAATTCAACTGTTTATCTCGAATAGTTGCCAAGAAAATCACTTATTTCCCTTGCAGCGTTACAGACTGACGGACAGAAAGACAGACAATGTGAATTATAGAAGATGCTCTAAAAATCTGAAATTGAGACAAACAAACGTACATATCCAGACTTACACCTATACATACAGATGGACAGAATTAGTCATACATACAGATAAATACACAGACATACATACAATAAAGATAGACATACAGACAGACAGACATACACCTATACACACAGATGGACAGAATTAGTCATACATACATACAGACAGACATAAAGACAGACATACATACAATAAAGATACAGACAGATATACATACAGACATACAAAACAGACAGACAGATATAAACTTAAATCTTCACATTGACAGACAGAGGGACAGACACTTATACAGACAGACATAACAACAAACAGACAGACAGATAGACAGACAGACAGATGGACATACAGATAGACAGATAGACAGACAGATAGACAGACAGATAGACAGACAGATAGACAGACAGATGGACATACAGATAGACAGATAGACAGACAGATAGACAGACAGACATACAAAACAGATAGGCCTACAGACAGAGAGAAATAAATCCTCACATTGACAGACAGAATGGCAGACACTTATACAGTGTGGACAATTATACATAAAGACAAATAGTCATACAAAACAGATAGGCATACAGACAGACAGACAGATATAAAACTAAATCTTCACATTGGCAGCAAAATGACAGACACATATACAGACTGATGGACAATTATACATAAAGACAAATAGTCATACAATACAGATAGGCATACAGACAGACAGACAGACATAAACTTAAATCCTCACATCGACAGACAGAGGGACAGACACTTATACAGACAGACATAACAACAAACAGGCAGAAAATCATACAGACAGACAGATAGACAGACAGATATACAGACAGATAGACAGACAGATAGACAGACAGATAGACAGACATATTTATAAACTCACAGATACCTAAAGACATATATAAGTCCAACACATCGAACTCCACATAAAAAATTCTGACTTTATAGTAAGTATAAAAGTAACAGGATGCCTGTCTTTAACGCAAGATTTTGCTAACTGCTGAACTGTTATGGTTCTCCTTTACAATGTAGCTTCTCATAGGTCCTTGGAGGGTTTGTAACATTTTGGGGGGGGGGGGGCCCGGGGGGTAGTGTACCATCACCCTCTTTAGAGAAATTGCCTCTAAAAAATATTTTTCTTTTAAAAATCCATAATGGGGGGGGGGAGGGGTTAACCTCTCCCCCCCCCCACCTCAATTTCTTAAAAATTATGTGTTTTTAGGAATTTCAACAATATCATTTATTGCTGTGTTTTGTCTTGGATTTCTAGCTGTAGTCATTTTCTACGGATGGAAAAAGGGAAAAAGATTAAGGTAACTAATTAACACGCTACCAATATGCTATCTAACTCTAATAGCGACCAATTTGCTATTTGTGGCACTCCACTATCTAACTCTAATATGCTACCTTGTAGTACTCCACTATCTAACTCTAATAGCTACCAATATGCTACCTTGTGGCACTCCACTATCTAACTCTAATAGCTACCAATATGCTACCTTGTGGCACTCCACTAGCTAACTTTAATAGGGATTAATATGCTACCTTGTTTCACTTCACTTTCTAACTCTAATAAGGACTAATATGCTACCTTGTGGCACTCCAACATCTAATTCTAATAGAGACCAATATGCTACCTTATGGCACTCCACTATCTAACTCTAATAGCGTCTAATATGCTACCTTGTGGCACTCCACTATCTAACTCTAATAGCGTCTAATATGCTACCTTGTGGCACTCCACTATCTAACTCTAATAGCGTCTAATATGCTACCTTGTGGCACTCCACTATCTAACTCTAATAGCGTCTAATATGCTACCATGTGGCACTCCAACATCTAACTCTAAAAGAGACTAATATGCTACCTTGTGGCACTCCACTATCTAACTCTAATAGCGACTTATATGCTACCTTGTGGCACTCCAACATCTAACTCTAAAAGAGACTAATATGCTACCTTGTGGCACTCCAATATCTAACTCTAATAGCGACTAATACGCTACCTTGTTGCACTCCACTATCTAACTCTAATAGCGACTAATACGCTACCTTGTTGCACACCACTATCTAACTCTAATAGCGACCAATTTGCTACCTTGTGGCACTCCACTATCTAACTCTAATATGCTACCTTGTGGCACTCCACTATCCTAGATCTGATTGCAACCAATTTCTTCTGCTGCTATGTCAGATGTGCACCATTATCTGTTAGAGTCTATCTGCCTATCTACCTAGCCAACTACCTACCTTACTACCTACCTACCTATCTATCTATTTATCTATCTATCCAGGGTGCCCAAGACCTACAAATATTCTGTTTTGAATCAATTTGACGCAGAACCAGATGATGATATTCTAGATTTTGGCCAGGTATTGCAACATATTGCCAGGAGGGGAGGGGACCTTAGACTGTAAATTACACTGGTACCCAGGGCGTCCAAGCCTCTAGATTTTTTTGGGGGGGGGGGGTTAAAAAATTGAGATTTAAAAATTTTGGGGATGTTTTTTTTTTTTGGTGGGGGGGTAATCTTTAAATCATAGAGGCAGGAACGTCCAAGGGTAAAAACTAAAAATCCCAAATTTTGGGGAGGTAATCACCCCTTTACCCCCCCCCCCTTAGACGTCTCTGACCTTCATAGTCTTAAAACCACATATCAATTTGTTCATCAGACGGGGGTAATTTCTTTTAATTTGATATATTTTTAAAAAATCATCATTTACAGTTGCAAACGGTTGGTTGTTCATTTGTAACACTCCTGGTTTTCAGAGAGAAAAGGATACACTAATTATTAATTGTTGCCTTGGTGATTACCCAGATTGATGAACAAATCAAAAACTCCTAATTTTTTTTTTCATTTTATCTTGGGGTCTTTGGGTGTCTAAATGAACACTTGAAATAAAAGGAGAATCCCAACCTAAGTAGGTAATAATAATAAGGGAAAATATCAGCTTTTTCTCTTACCTCATCAACTACCTCATACAGGCGGAGATGCTGTCCATGACATGAAACACCATGGTCCAACAACACAGGATAACCAAGGGGAGTGCAAATGTCTCCTTTTCTGTCCAAACAGACGACCAACCCTTTGATTGCACGACCTTTGTCTGAGAAGTCCTAACTGTGCATGGTAATGAGTTGCACCTATTTTGGATCAAGGCATTCCCTCTACTCTAACTATGAATGTCGCACACCTGACATAGTAGCATTAGGAACCATTTTTAACATCTTTAGTTATGACACAGTGTTAAGCCGAGATTTGAACCTATCACCTCCCTGACAATGAGCTTTTTCTCTTATTTCAAGGGATCTGGTGATGCCGGCAGAAATTTTATGAATGGGGTAGAGAGTGGACAATCAGATGAAGATGAAGACGTTACTTTTGTAAGTATTACCATCAAACATTTGAAGTAGGGTTGGGCCGGATACTTTTTTGGTCGGATACCGGATATCCGGCTGATTTCTATTGCCGGTTATCCGGTTCCGGCCGGATATCTGGCCAACGTTCGATATCCGGTAAATTAACGGATATCCGGCCGGATAACCGGATATCCAGCGTCAAAATTCAGCCGAATATCATGTTACCTGATAGTTTTAATATCCTGTATCCGGCCGGATATTGAAAATGACCGGATATCTGGCCGGATAACCGGCCAGACCGGATATCCGGCCAAACCCTAATTTGAAGTACAATAATGTTTAAAATTTGCAGTTTCATACGAGAAAAGTTATAACCCAAGGTGATTGAAACAATAGAATTTTCAAAGCAAAACTTTTCTATTTCTTAGCTTTTATGCATGTTAGAATTGTCCTAACGATTTAAAACTTGGCATGAAGATTCCTATAACTATTACTAGCGATTAAGAAAGTGTTACAACTCTATAATTGTTACCAGAATGTCCGTATGTCCATTTAAAGCATGTTGATTTTTAAACTTTTATACAAAAAAAAATTAGGTGAAATAATTATCCTACTTGTCTGATTTTTTAAATACTGATTTCTTTTTACAACAAGGTACAATATTTCAAGAAAGCATATCTATAATCAATCAAGCCCCAAAAATGTAAGTACGTCCTTAAACAGTATCCTCTATTTAAGCCGTTTTGCAACAAACTTACTTTCAATTATGTTTATACTTAAACAATTATAATCTGCTTATTAAGTTGTGACACTCTACAATTATCAATGTTTGTTTGTCCTACCTAAGACTAAGCAGGGGGAATACAGATGGTGTATAAGATTAAGCAATCTATAATACGATATCTGTCTGTCTGTCTGTCTGTACCTTAAGATCTCGGTAACCACAGAACCGATTGGATTCTACTCTTAAGGGTATATAACTATTGGTCCTGTGGGGGTTTTAAGCTATTTTCTTGGGCGGTGGGACACGCCAATCCCCCCAAATATGAAAATTCCCCCCCCCCAAAAAAAAAAAAAATTAAATTACCTCATGGGGCAAAGCCCTTGAGGCTAGGGGCGAAGCCCCTAGTGAAAACATATAGAGATACAGTGTTTTACCAGGGATCTAAATGGATAATACAAAGGCCAAAATATTGATGTAGAATGATCTCCAATGATAATACATAAAATTACCCCTTCTGTAGATTACAATTAGTGGGTCAACTTAATGAACCAACAAATCAAAATCCATGGAAAGTCCCTAAAGTTATTAATCCAACGATTGAGAAAACGCTATTATAAAACTTTGGGGACTAATGTAATAAACAGCACATTGTCTCCTCTCTCTCTCTGTGTTAATATTAAAGAAATGAAAACAAATAAAGATAAAGGGTGTTTCAAATTATAGAACTTATTTTAGGACCGCAGAATGTTGGATGAGGACAGTAGCATTTTCTTGGGCCAACCTATAACCAACATCAATAGGAATCAATTCTTCAACTTTGCTCTCTATTAGGTTCTCTCTGTAGTATAAATATACTATAGCACTGTTCTCTATTAGGTTCTCTCTCTAGTATAAATATACTACAACACTGCTCTCTATTAGGTTCTCTCTGTAGTATAAATATACTATAGCACTGTTCTCTATTAGGTTCTCTCTCTGGTATAAATGTACTACAACTTTGCTCTCTATTAGGTTCTCTCTGTAGTATAAATATACTATAGCACTGTTCTCTATTAGGTTCTCTCTCTAGTATAAATATACTACAACACTGCTCTCTATTAGGTTCTCTCTGTAGTATAAATATACTATAGGAATCAATTCTTCAACTCTCTTTACAATTCTCTCTCTGTAGCTCAACTCTCTCAATGGACCAATGGACCTCCAAAACACTAGTCTCTAGTGGATGTTGTCATCCTTATTAAAATCCATTCTATTTTATTGAAGGCCCAGTGGATGTTGTCATCCTTGTTAAAATCCTTTATAATCCTTTGAAGGTCCAATGGTCCACCAAAACAGTGATCTCAAGTGAATGTTGTCATCCTAATTACAAATCCCTCTAATCCTTTTAATGCCCAATGGACCACCAAAAAAGTGGTCTTTAGTGGATGTTGTCATCCTTGTTAAAATCCTTTCTAATCCTTTGTATTGACGTCACCGAAACTGTCCCAATTTTGTATAACTTTTGCGGACCAAGTTCCAATTACGTCATATTTTTCTTTCCCGAAAAAGGGAGGGGGGGAAGAAAATCTCTTCAAAAGAGATGGGGAAAACCCCCTTTTCTCCCATCTCTTTTTTCTTCCCCCCTTCCCTTTTTTTCTTTCCCCCTTCTCTTTTTCGGGAAAGAAAAATATGACGTAATTGGAACTTGTTCCGCAAAAGTTATACAAAATTGGGACAGTTTCGGTGACGTCCTTTATTATCTAATGGACCTCCAAAACAGTGTTCTCTAGTAGATGTTGTCATCCTTGTTTTGAAGAATTGATAATATATGATTTTAGCGCTGATTTGATACCGGCAAATACAGTCACTTTCCCCACACAGGTACAAAACCGTTAGATATCCGCTGGATTAGAACCGGTTCTCAGCCATACTTTCCGCATAATGTCAGCGGAAAGCTGTCTATAATACTATGTTATAAATAGATATATTTAAAACTCAGGGATCTAAAGGGATACGACTATAGACGATAAATTTTTGTAGGAATACATGGCCGCAGCGCTCGGCCCCCTGGCCAGCCTAGCCGCGGGCGCTCGGCCCCCTTGCCTATAACCTAACCTAACCTAAATATTGTAAAAAAATATTAAAAATTTGAAAAAAATCTACCAACCACTTTTTGTAAAATCCACGAAATTCTAAACTATAAATAAGTTAATGTACATTAAACATTCAAACATATAGGTTAGGTTAGGTTAGGTTATAGGCAAGGGGGCCGAGCGCCCGCGGCTAGGCAGGCCAGGGGGCCGAGCGCTGCAGCCATGACCTTCTAGCATTAAGATTTTTTTTATTATGGATTTTTAGTATTATATGTAGATTTTTTTGTAATGTCGCGGTTTTGTAATGGGGCGGTTTTGTAACTGTCGCGGTTTTGTATCCACTCCTCCTGAACAGGATTATGTTTTACCAATAACCTCCCATACAATTGGAGTAACGTACTGACCAATAAATGAACTCTGTAGTAGCAGAATTATATATTACTAGCGTTTACGCCCCCTACAGGCATCTAGGGGCACATGAGGGGGGGGGGGAAGGCGAGTCCCCAATTTTTTTTTTTTTTGGGGGGGGTTTCTAGGGACGATTTCTCTAAGGAGGTTGGTGGTACCCTCCCCAAAAATAGTTATAAACCTTCCCGGGACCTATGAGAAGCAACCCTGTTATGGAGAATCCGATCGGTTCAGCGGTTAGCGAAATCCTTTCGTACGGACAAAAAGACAAACAAAGAGACAGACAGACAGACAGACAAACAGACAAACATACAAACAGGCAAACAGACAAACAGACACACAAACAAACAGACAGACAGACAAACAGACAGACAGACATACATCCTGTTACTTTATTATAAGGATATTTATTGTTTAGTTGAATTCTAACGGACGAACAATGTCAGCTGTGCTTGATTCAGACGAGGTGTGAGTTAATATATTCTTAGTAGCGTAGCTGCTCTATAATTAGGGTCGATACGTCCGTAACGGTTAGCTCTTTTTCGTTTATTAAGGCATGTTAGAATTGTCATATCGATTGCAAACTTTGCATGCTGATTCCTATAACAGTTAGGTATCCTTATACTAAAGTAACAGGATGTTTGTTTTTCTGTGTATCTGTCTGTGTGTCTGTACCGAAGGATCTCGCTAACCGCTGAACCGATCGGGTTCTCGGTCACTAACCGCTAACTATATAATCGTCACTAGAAACTCCATACGTCCATTTAAAACATGATGATTTTTTAACATTTGACAACATTTTTTTGTATGATATAATTATCCTATTCATCACATTTTTGGAATAATGATTCTTAGGACAACAGGGTAAAGTATTATTAGCGAAGCAACTCTATAATCAAATCCTAAAAATGAATGTATGTCCTTCTTAAGTTTTATCATAAATATAGACAATTTTGCAACAAATTTATATACAATTTCGTTTAGACAGGATATATTGTACGTTTGTCCTTCCTTCTGATTTTAGAGCTTCGCTTTTATTTATGTTGTCATCCTTGTTTAGTATAAAACTTTGGGGCTAATGTTTACTGATGGTTATAAAACTTTGGGTACCAATGTTTAATAATAATTATAAAACTTTGGGTACCAATGTTTACTAATAGTTATAAAACTTTGGGTACCAATGTTTACTAATGGTTATAATACTTTGGGTACCAATGTTTACTAATAATTATAAAACTTTGGGTACCTATGTTTACTAATAGTTATAAAACTTTGGGTACCAATATTTACTAATAGTTATAAAACTTTGGGTACCAATGTTTACTAATTGTTATAAAACTTTGGGTACCAATGTGTACTAATAGTTATAAAACTTTGGGTACCAATATTTACTAATGATTATAAAACTTTGGGTACCAATGTTTACTAATGTTTATAAAACTTTGGGTACTAATGTTTACTAATGATTATAAAACTTTGGGTACCAATATTTACTAATGATTATAAAACTTTGGGTACCAATGTTTACTTATGGTTATAAAACTTTGGGTACTAATATTTACTAATAGTTATAATACTTTGGGTACCAATGTTTACTAATGGTTATAAAACTTTGGGTACCAATGTTTAGTTTACTAATAGTTATAAAACTTTGGATACTAATGTTTACTAATGGTTATAAAACTTTGGGTACCAATGTTTATTAATTGTTATAAAACTTTGGATACCAATGTTTGCTAATAGTTATAAAACTTTGGGTACCTATGTTTACTAATAGTTATAATACTTTGGGTACCAATGTTTACTAATGGTTATTAAACTTTGGGTACCAATGTTTACTAATGGTTATAATACTTTGGATACCAATGTTTGCTAATAGTTATAAAACTTTGGGTACCTATGTTTACTAATAGTTATAATACTTTGGGTACCAATGTTTACTAATGGTTATTAAACTTTGGGTACCAATGTTTACTAATGGTTATAAAACTTTGGGTACCAATGTTTTCAATGTTTCAGGAATTGTTGAAGTGAAACTGAAGAAAAGAAAATTATCCAGAGCTGAGATGCGGGGAGGCGTCATTGGTTATAAAACTTTGGGTACCAATGTACTTTACAGCCTAATGTTTACTTATAGTTATAAAACTTTGGGTACCAATTGTAATTTAATTGGGTCATGGAAAGAAAATGAATAAGCCGGTTTTGTTCATTTTCACAGTAGCGTTTTTCCTATTTATATCCCCTGTGGAGGGCTCTAACCCTGCGGGGCAATCATTAACCCTTACCTAACCTAACCTATTAAAAGCTACTGTGAAAATACGACGAACCCGCTACTTTGTTTTATTTCCATGATCCATCCAATTTTTGATTGTTTACCCTCAATATTATGTCGGCCACTGACTCCCCCCCCCCCCCCTTGGGGTCTCAACCATTACAGAGCCATTTCCAAATATATAACCTAACCGGACTAAATAGTTATTTCTCGCATCGTATTATAAACAGCTTTCCGCGGATATGGAATGTACAATTATAAGATTAAAACCAGTTTTTCTAGCCCCGAGATGCTGAAGGCACGAGATAAAAAAAACTGGTTTTAATCTTATGATTGTACATTTCTATATTCGTAGAAAACTGGATTTAATACGATGCTAGACATAGTTTTTTCGTATTGATGAGAACAGGTTCCTATCCACCGGATTCGAATAAAATACGAGAAAGTAATTTACAACAATTCATTGAAATATAATATGCGAGGGTTTGTTTGCTCCACATGGATAATTCCTAGGACCCCCCCCCCCCTGAGAAATATATGAAGTTAGATCTTTTTTGGGGGGGTGGGGGGATTTATTCTCCAAAGTCCCAAAAGATCTCAATATTATAAAAATTATATTATGTCAGATTTTGTATAAAAACAAGGATGACAACATCCATAATAAAGATTCTTTGCTTATGATATTGTACCTTGTTGTGCAAGGAATCATTGTTCCAAAATTCAGATAGATAGGATAAAAATATCATACAAAAAATGTTGTTAAAGTCAATAAAAATCAACATGTTTAAAATGGACGTACGGATATTCTGGTAACGATTATAGAGTTGCCACGCTTTTTAAATCGTACCTAACTACTACAGGGACCATCATGCAAAGTTTAAATTCAGTATGACAATTCTAACATGCCTAAATTAAGGAATAGAGATAACAGTTACCCATATTATAGATAAGCTTGGCTTTTAAAAAGTCTAAACTTTTTAACCTTTGCGGTTTTATCATTTTAGGGTCAGTTTGGGGACGGAAGGACGGACGGACGGACATACGTACCATTGCTTATTGAAGAGTTGCTATTATATAATGAAAAATGTAATATTATATATAATTTATGTATTAAATGTATATATAAATAATTGTTAATAAAATATCATTTTTTTCAGTAGCGAAGCTACTCTATAATTCTAAATTTCCGTATGTCCGAAGTCGGGGAAACGTGATTTTCTCTGGCTACTATAAAAGACAGAAGGCTGAAACTTCTTGACAACATCTCCATCATTATGGAGCATAATTAGGTATAAAATATCCATGGCGGTCGCTTTAAGGCAGGTTTTTAGCTATTAAATAAGAGAGAGATTTAAAGAGAAATAGAGAGAGAGAGAAATAGACAGAGAGAAAGGGAGATATAGAATATAAGAGAGAGAGAGAGAAAGAGAGAGATATATAAAGAGTGAAAGAGAGAGAAAGAGAAGAGAGAGAGAGAGAGAGAGAGAGAGAGAGAGAGAGAGAGAGAGAGAGAGAGAAGAGAGAGAGAGAGAGAAAGGAAGAGAGAGAGAGAGAGAGAGAGAGAGAGAGAGAGAGAGAGAGAAAGAGAGAGAGAAAGAGAGAGAAAGAGAGAGTGAGAGTGAGAGAGAGAAAGAGAGAAAGGGCCTTAGTGTATGTGTGTGTGTGTGTTGACGTATTGTAATCTACCTCTGTATGCAAGCGAGCGTGCTTTTATGCGTTTATGTGTGCTTGTGTGTGTGTTTGTGTGTGTGTGTGTGTGTGTGTGCTTGTGTGTTTGTGTGTGTATGTGTGAGTGTGTGTGTGTGTCTGTGTGTGTGTCAGTAAGGTAGTTAAAAGCGAAAGTGTTCAAAGAAAAAGGGATAACTAAATAATCTTAAAAATAGATAGACAGATAGACAAATAGATAGACAGATAGATAGATATAATCAGACTTTTACTGAATCCAAGTTCTCACAGATGGGATATAATTTTGTGGATCACAATTGGTTATGCAATACGTAATCATATACATTAATTTATCGCTCATTGTCTTATCCCTTAAGATTCATGGCTTTTTAATTTTGTTTTCATACGGGTTCAAATTTTAAAAATGGAATCGTATTATAGACACATTTCCGCGGATATTAAAATGAAAAATTATTAGATGATAACCAGTTTTGAATGCTACTAAGGGCCGAAGGACAGGACTTATAAAACTCGTACTAATTTTAGGAATTTTATTTTAATATTTGTGGGAAATTGTCTGGCTTTGAACCTGTTCTCAGCCATTCTTCAAAATAATGTATAGTATCGTAAAACAGACAAGTTTCCACGAATATTAAAATAAAATAAAAAACATATAAATTTAATACCAGTTTTGTTAGCCTGAGCCATTGGCCCCTTAGAGCTAACCAAAACTTGTTTCAATCTTATAATAATTCATTTTAAATCTGCGGAAAGCTGTCTATAATACGATGCGGCGATATGTAACTATTAGTAAAACAAATTTAGTATATTACTCATTTTATTTTTTCCTTATTTCATGATTTGTATGTGTGTGTGTGTGTGTGTGTGTGTGTGTGTGTGTGTGTGTGTGTGTGTGTGTGTGTGTGTGTGTGTGTGTGTGTGTGTGTGTGTGTGTGTGTGTGTGTGTGTGTGTGTGTTTGTGTTTGTGTGTGTGTGTGTGTGTTGATATCGTAATGTATTACAAAGATTTTATCAAAATTTTGTCTGCTAGTATTTTATTTATTTATTTACAGTTTTTAAAAAAAAGTGATGTTTTGTATTTTTATTGGTAACGAAGCTGCTTCTATAATTAATATAGTAGGTCTGTCCGTCTGTACGACCAGAAAGAATATGTGATTTAGTGTTTTAATTAGTATTGATTTAATTTACAGTTTTAAAAAGTGATGTTTTTGAGAGAGGGGACAATGGGCTGTTTATTACACTAGTGTCCAAAGTTTTATAACAATGTTTTTGTATTCGTTGGTCTTACAACTTTGGGTACTTTAGTGAATTGTGGTTGGTTTAGTGTTCATATGTTTCAACCATTAATTTTGTGAATCATCATTGGGGATGAACATTAATTTATCAGCCATTGTCTTATCCCTTTAGATCCCTTTGTTTTTTAGTGTGTTTTTAATAGTGAAGCTACTCTATCCTTATAATAAAGTAACAGGATGTTTGTGTGTTTGTACGTTTGTACCGAAGGACCTCGCTAACTGCTGAACCGAGTAGCTTCTAATAGTTCCCAGGAAGGTTTATAACTATTTTGGGGGATGGCACCACCACCCTCCCAAGAGAAATCACAATAAATCGAAATTTTTTTCCCTCGAATAGAGACTCCTACGTAACATTGCAAAGTATCGTAGAAATTTGATAGAGACTCCTTTGCAACATTGCAAGGTATCGTATTATTTTTTTAAAAACACTGAACATTTAAAGTACCACTAGAGGCCTCTAGGGGCGTAGCCGCTAGTAACCCCTAAAGTATCTATGTCCGTATGTACATCAATTACCTAAAGTAACAGGATGTGTGTCTGTGTGTTTGTGTGTTTGTATGTTTGTGTGTTTGTTTGTACCGAAGGATCTCGCTAACCGCTGAACCGATCGGGTTCTCCTTAACAGGGTAGCTTCTCATAGGTCCCGGGAAGGTTTATAACTATTTTCTTGGAGGGTGGGACAACCCCACCCCCCCCCCCAAAAATGAAAAAATCCCCCCCCTCAAAATTTTTTTATTTTTTTTCTATATTTTTTTAACTAAAATTAAAATTTAGGGGGTGGGAGGTACCCCCTCCGAAAATTTGTTTTTTTCGCCCCCCAAAAAATTTTTTTTTTACTTTTTCATTTAAAATCTAAAATAAGAAATTGGGTTATCAAATTCGACTCTCCCCTCCTCAAGTGACCCTAGAGGCCTCTAGGGGCGTAGCCGCTAGTCCTATTATATAAAGTAGTAGTAGCTTTTTTTGTCTGTAGCAAAGGATCTCTAACCGCTGAACCGTATATATTTATATCTTAACCTAACCTAACCTATTTTAAACCACCTTTTATAGGTTTTTTAAACGCCTAACCCCTGCGGGGGGCTTATGTATTTATTCATTTCTTAACCTAACCTAACATGTATAGAAATACTAATATTTTAGACACTCCTGCGTTTGTCCACTCCGACGTTTGTCACTCCTGCGTTTGTCGAACCTTTATAAGCCTTCATATATGTTCTCGCAGGGGTAGCCTCCTAATTCACCATTTGAGGTTGGAGTTGTACCCCTTCAAATTTATCTAATTTAATCAAGAGAAAAATAAATCTAAACTAATGTTCATTTTTAAAAGCGAAGCTTTTCTATACTTAGGGTCGGTCCGTACGTACGTCCATCCGTCCTGTCTGGAACGGATAGCTTTTTATGTTAATTTAGGCATGATAGAATTGTCCTATCTATTTCAACTTTGCATAGTGATTCCTGAAGTAGTTAGGTAAAATTTAGAAAGCGTAGTAACTCTATAATCATTATCAGAATGTGCGTACGTACATTTTATACATGTTGACTTTTACTTTTTAAAAACATTTTTTTGTGATACAATTATCCGATTGATCTGATTTGTGGTATACTGATTCCTGGGACAACAAAGTACAATGTTATAAGCGAATATTCTCAATAATCAAGTCCTAAAAATGTAAGTATGTCCTTAAACATTATCGTGTATTAAGGCAGTTTTTCAACAAATTTACTTACAATTTAGTTTCGACTTTATACATTCACATTCTGCTTATTCAGTTCTGACACTATACAAGTGTTAATGCCCGTTTGTCCTACTTTTTTAGAGCTTCGCTTTTATGAATATTGTCATCCTTGTTAATATTTAATCAGATTTAATAGAATTTCTTGCCTTTCTTCACATTAAGGTAGTGATTTAAAAGGATAAGACAATGGTCAATAAATGATGTACATCCCTAGTAATGATAATACTCAAAATTATCATTTCTCTAGCGTAAATTTAGTGGTTGAAACGTTTGAATACTCAACTTAAATTAATGACAATTCACTAATGTAAAACGATAAGAAGCTACACTTTAAAGGAGAAACATATTAGTTTAGAAGCTATCAGTTTAGCAGTCATCGAGATCCGTTTATACACACACAGACACACATCCTGTTATTTTAATATTTAAAAGTTTTTTTTTAAATTCTTTTCTTTTGTAAAACAAACAAAACAGTACAGAGTTTAAAAAGTTCGTATTTTAATTTTAAGAGAGAGAGAGAGAGAGAGAGAGAGAGAGAGAGAGAGAGAGAGAGAGAGAGAGAGAGAGAGAGAGAGAGAGAGAGAGAGAGAGAGAGAGAGAGAGAGAGAGAGAGAGAGAGAGAGAGAGAGAGAGAGAGAGAGAGAGAGAGAGAGAGAGAGAGAGAGAGAGAGAGAGAGAGAGAGAGAGAGAGAGAAATAACTTTTTTGGCTTAGCAATATTGGGGACATTTATTGGATTTTGAGTGTTCCATCGTTTCTATATATTTAACCACTTATTTTTAACTACAGAATAGGTAATTTTATGTTTCATCATCGTATATGTACATCAATTTATCGGTCATTGTCTTATCCCTTTAGATCCCGAGAATATTTTCAAGATATAATGTTTTGAATTCTTAAACTTTTGCAATTGAGCAATAAATCTATATACAAAAGTAACAGGATGTCTATCTGCGTGTCCGTTTCATCGAATTATCTTGCTAACCACTGAACCATTATGGTTTTCCTTTACAGTAGAGCTTCTTAGAAGTCCATTTATCTATTTGTAGGCAGGATTTTTTACTTTTTCTTTTTAAAATTTAAATTGAAAATGGAGGAGGGATCGACCATCCCCCCTCCCCCTCCATCTTCCACTAGAGGCTTCTAAATGCGTAGCTGCTGGTGATGAAAAAGTAGAATAAAGTATACTCCGACCGCCATTAATGCCCTTTACCTAAATATATTGGATAATGACTAAAGGTTTCGGTCGTCTATCTTGAATAGGAGCCGAGAAAATCGTTTTCAATTTGGACGGACTGACATTTCAAATATAGAATAGCTTAGAAAAGTCTTTGACTTTTTCTTTCTTTTATCCAGGGGGGGAGGGGAAATGGAAAGTTATATTTTACTAGCGGCTACGCCCCTAGAGGCCTCTAGTGGCACTTTAAATTTTCGATTTTTTTGTCATTTCTCTTGGTGGTACCCTCCCCGAAAATAGTTATAAACCTTCCCGAGTCTCATGAGAATCTACCCTGTTAAGGAGAACCCCATCGGTTCAGCGGTTAGCGAGATCCTTCGGTACAGACACACAAACACACAGACATCCTGTTACTTTAGTATAAGGATTGTTTTTTAAGTTTAAATTTAAAATTTTCGAGGTTTTATTGATTGGTTGTTACGAACTAGCAGCAGCTTACAAACTTTTCCACCAATAACATTGTCAATTTATCGTCAATTGTTTTATCCCTTATCTTATTTTGGATCTACTGCAGTTCACGGTAAAATATGAATTTTAAAGGCTGGTAGCTGCCAAATGGCTGAACGTACTGGCCAAATAATCTGGAATAGCCATAAATGCATAATTATCTCGCAGTGCAGAAAAAATACGCGAAAAAAACCTATTTTACGCGTTTTTTCTTCAGTGAAGCTTTCCCTGTGCATAATTGGATCTTGGCTATTCCAGATTATTTGTAGGCCTTCTTGTGCCGCTTAAATTGGTGTGCAGGTTTGATCTGTACGTTCAGCCGTTTGGCAGCTAGCAGCCTTTAATATTCATAGATTTTTGGAAATATTGCTTACCAGCAATATTTTACCGTGAACTGCAGTAGATCCCTTATTTTAAATTAAATGTTTTTAGTAGGAAATCTATGTATGTTTGTCTGTTTTTAAGCTTTTCGATAATTAGGGAAGGTTCGTTAGTTTAAACAGGTTAGAATTGTCCTAGTGGTTTCAAACTTTGCATGGTGATTCTTATAACTATTAGGTAAGATTTAGGAAGCATATCAATTCTATAATCATTACCAGAAAGTCCGTACGTCCATTAAAAACACGCTTTTTTTTTACTTTCTTGACAACAAATTTGAGTATCCTATTTATCTAATTTTTGGAATATTTATATTCCTAGGTAATCCCACTGTTTTAATCGAATCATCTCTGTATTCAAGTCCTAAAAATGTCCTTAAACAGTATCACGTATTTAAGCAAATTTGCAACAAATTATTTACAATTTTGTTTAGACTTATCTATGTATATTAAGAATATCTCTGAACTAATTCTTGCTTAATTATGTGGTGATTACATGCATGTTTTTACAACCAATGCTTTGATTGCTTAACCTTTATTTGATTGCAGAACTGTGCATGATTATGAAATACGGTTGTGTTTTGGGCCAAGGCAAGACGAAGCCCAATCTGTCCTACTTTTGATTCCTTTGACGCCATAAAAATGAGGGATTATCCATCTCTATTTTAAGGGTTTTTCTTTCCCTATTCATCTTCCTCATTTTTATGACGTCACAAGAATAAAAAGTAGGACAGATTAAGCTTCGTCCAAGGCAACCTAAGCATATAGGATATAGAAGCTACTCCATATTTAATTTAGTCTGTCTGTCCGTCCGTCAGTCCGTAACTTAATAAGGGAAATGCGATTTTCTCGGCCGCTATTATAGATAGTCAACTGAAATAAAAAAAGGATTCCCTATACCAATGACCATCTAATATATAATTTACTTGGTTCGTCGGTTTGTCAGTCATGCTAAAATATATCATTTTGTCCATATTTTCTTTTTGCTTCGCTACTTAAGGATGTTGTCATCCTTGTTTTTGTTATTTAAATAGATATATTAAATAGATACATACATTGAAACATACTACGCTTATGATTGCGGTGTGAAGCGTCCGTACGCCCATCATACAACCAATCCTTTGATTGCACGACCTTTGTCTGAGAAGTCCTAACTGTGCATGGTAATCAGTTGCACTTATTTTGGGCCAAGGCATTCCCCCCCGCTCTAACTATTTATGTCGCGCACCTGACATAGTAGCAGTAGGAACCATTTTTAACGTCTTTTAAAGCGGTGTTAAGCCAAAATTCGAACCTATCACCTCCCAGACGACGAGCGAGTGCGCTACCTGTTGAGCCACAATTGCGGGTTGATCATCTATAGTACTATATCTATTATTGTTAAAATGACTTTTTATTATCTAGATGTACTATATATATAACTAGCGGATACGCCCCTAGAGGCCTCTAGGGGCATTTGAGGAGGAGAGAGTCGAATTTGATAATTCAATTTCTTATTTTAGATTTTAAAAGAAAAAGTAGAAAAAAAAAAATTTTTTTTTTGGGGGGGGTGCCCCCACTCATTTTTAATTTTAGTTAAAAAAATTTTAAAAAAAATTTGGGGGGGGGGGTGGAATTTTTATTTTTTGGGGGGGGTTGGGGGTGTCCCACCCCCCAAGAAAATAGTTATAAACCTTCCCGGGACATATGAGAATCTACCCTGTTAAGGAGAACCCAATCGGTTCAGCGGTTAGCGAGATCCTTCGGTACAAACACACAGACACACAGACAAACATCCTGTTACTTTAGTATAAGGACTAGCAGCTACTCCCTTAGAAGCCTCTAGTGGCACTTATATTATCTGTTATACCTAGCTATGTTGCGTAGGAATCTCTTTCTACGATAACTAGCAATGTTGCGTAGGAGTCTCTAAACGTAAATTTTTTCTCATTTTTTTCTGATTTCTCTTGGGAGGGTGGTGGCACCCTCCCCCAAAGTAGTTATAAACCTTCCCGGGACCTATGAGAAGATACCCTGTAAGGGAAAATCATTTTGGTTCAGCGGTTAGCGAGATCCTTCGGTACAAACATACAAACACACACAGACAAACAGACATCCTGTTACTTTAGGGGCCATAGTTTGAGTATCTCTATATGTACTATATCTATTATTGTTAAGATGACTTTTTGAAATTTTTTTTGGCTTAGTCAGTCTCTTCCAATCAGCTTCGGAGTGAAAATGCCAGTTTTAATGCGAAAAATTAAAGTGTATGAAAACGCAGGGATCTAAAGGGATAAGACAATTGCCGATAAATTGATGTACATCTCCAATATTAATACACAGAATTACCACTTTCTGTAGATTGGACTAAGTGGTTAAGGCTTTTGGACACTGGACTTAATGAACCAACCAATTAAAATGTATTAGAAGTCTCTAAAGTTGTTGAGCCAACGAATAAGAAAACGTTATTATAAAACTTTGGGGACTAGTGTAATTAACAACCCAATTTTCCCTCCCTCCATTTTAATGCGAAAAATTAAAGTGTACACTTTTACGCATTATACTTTATCGTATTATAGACAGCTTTCCGCGGATATTAAAAGTAAAAATTATAGTGTTAAAACCAGTTTTTTCATCCCTTAGGAGCCAATGGTCTTGGCTAACAAAATGGTTATTATTTTTAATGTTTCTTTATTTTAGTATTCGTGGAAAATTGTCTGTATTAGGAGGCTATACATAATTTTTTAGTATGGTTGAGAAACGGTTTTAATCCAGCGGATATTAATCGGTTTCAAAGCCATACTGGAAATGCCATTTTAAAGTGTACACATCTTGTGTAATGAATAGAATATACATTTCATGTACAGGGAGGGAGGGGATATTGGGCTGTTTATTACACTAGTCTCCAAAGTTTTATTATAACCTTTTCTTATTCGTTGGCTTAAAAACTTTTATTGAATTTTGATTGATTGGTTAAATATTTTGAGTGTTTAAAGGTTTCAGCCACTAATCGTAATCTACAGAAGGGGTAATTTTGTGTATCATCATTGAGGATTTATATCAATTTATCGGCCTTTGTCCTATCCGGCCCATTATAGTATCGTAATAGGAAAGAAAGCGTAACAATAATTATTAACAGAATGTCTATTTTAAACATCATGATTTTTAAAAGCGAAGCTTTTCTATAATTATGGTCGGTCCGTACGTCCGTCCGTCCGAGATAGATAGCTTTTATTCGTTAATTTAGGCATGTTAGAATTGTCCTATCGATTTCAAACTTTGCATGATGATTCCTGTAGTAGTTGGGTACGATTTAGAAAGCGTAGCAACTCTATAATCATTACCAGAATGTCCGTACGTCCATTTTAAACATGTTGATTTTTCTACTTTTTTAACAACAAATTTTCAAGTGTTTTAATTATCCGTTTGATCTGATTTTTGGTACTTTGATTCCTGGGACAAAGAACAATATTATAAGCGAAGCAACTCTATAATCAAGTCCAAAAATGTAAGTATGTCCATAAACATTATCCTGTTTTTAAGCAGTTTTTCAACAAATTTACCTACAATTTTGATTCGACATTTATACATTTATGTTCCGATTTTTCAGTTCAGATACTATACAAGTGTTAATGTTCGTTTGTCCTACCGTTTCAGTGCTTCGCTTTTATGGATGTTGTCATCCTTGTTGGCTTTAAAAAAAAGATATATTAATTGATACATTTGAACATTGATACCTAGTACAATTAGGTATAATGTCTCCAAGGCATCTCCAAAATCAAATCTTAAAATGTAAGTATGTCCATAATGAGCATCTTGTATTTAAGTAATTTTGAGAATAGATATATTATTATTTGGATGTTTCACCAGATTTTCATGTAATCTAATAAAGTGATACTCCCAGCTGGTTAAAATAATGGTACCCCCCATCGATCCAAATTTATCCCATCCCCTATTCTCCTATTGGATGAATAAATGAGTTCCATATGAGCTTAATTGACGACAAATTTTCCCCTGTCAATATATCCACCTATAATATTGGATATTAAGGTTATAACTTTATTTTGTTAATGTTCGTTTGTTTGACCTTACTATTATTATTTCTTTAAATGGCTTTAGCCATAATGTAGTTATGATTCCAGCTATTAACACTTTTAGGGGCGAATTAAGGGTTAATGAACCCTCCCCAAAAAAAGACAAACAACCATACTGTTAGTTTTATTAGGATTATAAAGTCATATATCGTAACATATTAATCAAGAAAATTATATTAAAACCAGTTTTGATAGCCATGAGGGGACGAAGGCTGAAGCAAATAAACTAGTATTAATCTTATGATTTTTATTTTAATCTTCGTGGAAAATTGTTTATTAAATGATGTTATAAATAATCCTGTTACTTTTATATACAAAAACACTGTTTACTTCAGATGTCAGACTCTCATTAGTTGAAATTGCTAAATTCTTGACTCTTATTGGTTGAAATTTCAAAACTCCTAACTCTCATTGGTTGAAATTTCAATATCCTTGACTCTCATTGGTCGAATTTTTGAATTCTTAACTCTGATTGGTTGAAATTTTACTTTAGATGGAAATGAAAGAGGATCCAATGCCGTTGTCTGACACTCATTGGTTGAAATCTTAGAAATCTTGACTCTCATTGGTTAAAATTTCAAAATTCTTGACTCTAATTGGTTAAAATTACAAAATTCTTGACTCTCATTGGTCGAATTTTTGAATTCTTAACTCTGATTGGTTGAAATTTTACTTTAGATGGAAATGAAAGATGATCCAATGCCGTTGTCAGACTCTCATTAGTTGAAATTTCTAAATTCTTGACTCTCATTGGATGAAATTTCAAAACTCTTGACTCTCATTGGTTGAAATTTCAAAATTCTTGACTCTCATTGGTCGAAATTTCAAAATTCTTGACTCTCATTGGTTGAAATTTCAAAATTCTTGACTCTCATTGGTCGAATTTTTAAATTCTTTACTCTGATTGGTTAAAAATTTACTTCAGATGGAAATGAAAGAGGATCCAATGCCGTTGTCTGACGCTCCACACACAGAGACAGAGCTGGTCAATTGTTCGGCTGTTGATCAAGGACAGTTTGTGGGCCCGGTTCAGGTATTTTTTTATCTGTTATTGCTTCAAAACAAATTGAAATCGACTGGATTAGAACTGGTTCTAAGCCATACTGGAAAATCATGTTTAGCATCACCTTATAATCAAATTTTATATGAATATAAAATTGCAAAATCATAAGATTAAAACCAGTTTTGTTAGCCCTTGCATCTTTGGGCTAAAAAAACTGGTTTTAATCTTATGATTGTACAATTTTATATGCATAGAAAACTGGTACATTTTTATGTCTGCTGAAAGCTGTTTATAATATGAAGCAATAAACAACTATTCTTTAACATCTCTTGTGTGAAGCAGGGTGTTCTCTTTGAAAAAAATACATAAATACTATTCAAATTTCTTTTTTATCTATCTATCTATCTATGTATCTAGGTGTATGAGTCTATCTACCACTGGAACACAGCTGTGTACCTGATACTGGCAGTACACGCCATACCTCTCTGGATCATATCAGCCAGAATAATACACAGGTAATATGTTAGGACCTTAAGGGATAAGACAATGGCAGAGACATTGATGGCTATCCCCCTATTATTATACTACTTAATGGTTGACAAGTTTGGACAGTGCAAGGAAAAAAACTGTCTAGTTTTTATCCAATGATTGAGAGAGCATGGTTCTTAATTTTTGGGTACCAGCATAATTTACAGTCCAATGTCTCCTACCTCCTCGCTCTTCTAAATCTCTATCAATCTATCAATCTGTCAAGCTATGAAATCAATCTATCTCTAAATCAATTAATCAAGATATCTTTCTCTCTATGATTCAATCAATCAGTAAATTTATTTATCCATCTCTTAAAGAAATAATCTATCTCCGAATCAACAAATCTTCTTCTATGTTAATCAATTAATCTGAATCAATCTACCACTCCACCAGTCTATTAATCTATCAATCTATTAGTCTAACAATCTATCAATCAATTTATCCATCAATCTATCCATCTCTGAATCAATAAATCTAGTTTGCTTTCTTTCTATTAATCAATCAATCTATTAATCTATCTCTGAACCAATAAATCTTTCTCTCTATTATTCAATCAATCTATCACTTTATCAATCTATCAATCTTTCAATCTCTCAATCAATCAATCCATTAATTTATCAAATTATCAACCTATCTCTGAATCAGCTAATTTTTTTTATCTAATTATCAATCTTTCTCTCTATTAATCAATCAATCTATCAATCGACTTATCCATCTATCAATCAGTCAATTAATTTATCAATCTATCTTTGAATCAATAAATAAATGAATGAATGTATTTAGTTTAAAGTCAACATGTGATAGTGAGCTACACTCCTCCCTGTTGAACTTATGCCTGGTGCCCCCTCTGTACATGGTGGTATCTGCTATTGGCATCATCCTCCCCTCCACAGGGCCCTTTATTCAGGTAATAGCAGCTACACCCAGAGTTCTAAAGGGATAAGACAATGGCTGATAAAATGTTGTACATATCTAATGATGGTAAACAAATTTAATCTTTCTGTAAATTAAAATTAGTGGTTGAAAAATTTGAACACTCAACTTTATGAACGAACCAATCAAAAGTCCCCAAAGTAGTTAAGCAGACAAAAAAGAAAACTTTGGGGTCTAGTGTAATAAACAGCCCATTGTACCCTCTCTTCTTGAGCTACACCCTTAAAGTACTCTAGAGGTTTTTGAGGTGGGGAATAACTAACCCCCCCCCTCCTAATTTTGATTTTAGTTTCAAAAAGGAAAACATCAAATGTTTGATTCCCTTTACATTTTATAACCAATAATATGGGTGGATTGTTTTTACATTGTGTTTTTATCTAAATTTTTTGTTATGGATCTAGATTTAATGTATTTTTTGGTTTTTAACACAAAACTCTTTGTTTAGTTGATTGGAGATTTGGTAATTTCTTTTGGGATTGTGCAGTTTATAGTTTTTACAACTAAATTGTCTGGGGGTAGCAGACAATTAGTTCAGGTAACTTTTAAACATTTTCATAGGTTGAAATAGGAAATTCTTGCCTCTTCTCGGCTGGAATTATAAAATTCTTGATTCTCATTGGTTGAAACTTTAAGATTCTTGACTCTTATTGGTTAAAATTTGTAAGTTCTTGACTCTAATTGATTAAAATTTTTATGTTCTTGACTTTCATTGGTTTGAATTTTAAAGCTGTTAACTCTCATTGGTTAAAAATTTTAAGTTCTTGACTCTCAATGGTTGAAATTTTTGTTTCTTAACTCTCATTGGTTGAAATTTTTGTTTCTTAACTCTCATTGGTTGAAATTTTTAGATTGTTGACTCTATTGGTTAAAACTTTATAATTCTTGACTCTCATTAATTGAATTTTTTAGATTCTTGACTCTCGTAAGTTGATTTTTAAAAATTATTGACACTCATTGGTTGAAATTTCAAGATTCTTGGTTCTCATTGATGAAATATAAAATTCTTGCCTCTTATTGGTTGAAACTTTAAGTTTCTTGATTCTCATTGGTTGAAGCTTCAAGATTCTTAATCCTCATTAGTTGAAATCTTATTTATCTATGTATCTAGATGTGTGTAGAGAGTAAGACAGGAATGCCCATATCAGCTCCACCCTTTGTTTGCCTAGCTATTGTAGAACCCCCCATGGTTACAATCAGGTAAAAAAAGTGAGTATAGTCACTTTTCTGACAACACCTCTAAAGGAGTGTCACGTCATATTTTCACCGTAGGGTTTTTCCTATTTCTAGCCCTTGCAGGGAGCTCTAAAGGCCATTTGACTAACCATTACTAAACCTAGCTTAACTATCCTAACCTAAAATAAAAGCTATTGTGAAAATATGACGTATAGCCCCCTGAAGACGCATTGTCACGAAAAGGACTATACAGAAAAAAGCAAGGATAATAAGTAGCACAGCTACTGGAAGCATATGATGTACTATGAGGTTTGGGGGGGGGGGCTGGATTTATCCCTTATTTTCAATTTTAGTTTTAAAAAGTTGAATTAATACAAAATTTGGAGAGTTTCATTTTTTTCTAGGGGTGGTTGGACCTTCCCCCTAAATAGATGTAAAGGAGAACCATATCGGTTCATTGGTACTTGAAGTACTTGAGCTAGAGGTGAGAGGGGGGGGGGGAATACAACTGCCATTTTCAATTTTAGTTTTAAAAAGAAAAAGTTTTTAAAAAAATTGGGAAGGTCATTCTTTTCTATGGGAGATTTCCAGGATCTATGAGAAGCTATTCTTTAAAGGAGAACCATATCACTTCAGAAGTTAGCAAGATTTTTTGGTACACACACCAACAGAAAGACAAACATGGATCCTGTTACTTTTTCACAAGGATATTTAACTATCCGAGAAAGCCTAAAATGTCATGTGTGACGTCATAAAAATGCATCTCTTTTTTAGGGGGTTTCCTTTCCCACTTCTCCTCTCATCCTTCCTTTTTAGACATATTTTTATGATGTCACATGTGACATTTTAGGCTTTCTCAACCAGCCTTCTATTTATAGGAAGCTGAATATAATCCAAGTAATGCCAGTGATACTCATATTTCTCAAGTTGGCCCTGCTCATCATCAAGATTATAGAATCAGCTCTGTATGATACTAAAGATGAACATTTAAGGTTAGTTTCAAGGCTTATTTTCTCTTAGTTTATTGGTTCCACAGACTTTAACATCAACTTCATGTGGAATTGATCTTGGCATTATTAACCAATTTTTTTCTAACTTAGTGGAACTTTTAAGGCATTATTCTATGAAAATTACTTAAAAAATAAGAAAAGTTAAATAAAAATGCATTTTGAAAAAATTGCTTCATGATTACTTTAACATAAGTTATAATTTAATGTATTTGCACGAAAATAAAATCACCTAGCAATACCAATTCATATTTTCTGATGATCTTTAAGATTACAGAATCAGCTTTATATTATACTAAAGACGAAAGTGAATGTTCATTTCTTCTAAAAATGCTGATTTTAAATCTTTGTTCAAAATTATAGAATCATCTCTATTTGATACTAAAGAAGAATATCTAAGGTTAGTTTCAAAGTTGGTTTAACATAAGTTTTAATTTAATGTATTTGCACAAAGAGAAAATCTGCTGTTTGTTGTCCATAAATATCCCATATTAGTCATAATAATATTGTAAAAAAAAGTTTCCAGGCAAACTTAAGGCTCCAGGAATGATCCTGCAGGTCTTGAACCCCCGCGAAACTTTGAATGACATCTAAGGCAGTATGTAATTACTTTCTAAGATACTTCAAAGAGAATCCTTTTTTTTCGCGCATTTTCCATAAAAAATTGTATGTTAGCATTTAGTCAAATGCGTTTATTATGTCAAACTGTTCTTAATTCTCACCATTTCATATTTATACATTTGATCAAAATTATGAACAGTTTGACTTAATAACCGCATTTGACTAAATGCCAAGACACAACTTGATGGAAAATACACGAAAAAAGGACCTTCTTTTAAACTTTTATGTCTATAATACATTCTTTTGGTGTACCTAACCTAAATCTAAATTCAAAGTGCATATGATTTTTGGGTCGCATTTGTGGTATGCGGCAACTCTGGACCATGCAGAAACCAAGACATTATAGTGATGCTACGCACCCAGCTAAATCCTGTTATTCTACAATTGTAAAGCCACCTGAAAATATGTCAGATAACGGTATTGATTTCATCTCTCAGTTGTCCTGCAAATGGAGGGAGGGGTGTTACCCCTCCCTCTCCCATCTTAAGCACCAGAACCTTCCCCTTCAACCACCAAGTTATCAGCACCACCTCAACCCTGAGGATAAAGGATCTAAGCCTTCCCTCACCTGATAGAATCACCCCCACACAGACTGTTGTTGTCAAAGTAATCATCAAACCTTCCCTCTTCAGTACCCAGACCTACCACTCAACCCCTCTATGCTTATCTACCTATTGTGCTGTTCCATGGGCTATTCATCAAACCTTCCCTCTTCAGTACCCAGACCTACCACTCAACCCCTCTATGCTTATCTACCTATTGTGCTGTTCCATGGGCTATCCTGCCTGCCCCAGACAGGGATAACCATCTACCTAACCATTGCAATTATCTATGTTTTACTGTATGATTTATCTTTAACTATCTTTATTCCTAATCCATATGTATTTATATTATGTTGTACAACTTTAGTTATCCTTAAACCTGCAATAAAGAAACAACTGAATAGACTATGTTTATTATTTAGTGATTGCTAGAGAAGCGTAGCTTCTCTATAGTATAGGTGTCCACGTTGTTAGTTAGCGTCCTTCAAGCGATACACATCTTCTAATGTAGAGCTGCTGTATAAGCTTCCTACCCCTTTTTTTGAGTATCGCTACCACCCCTTCTCCTCCCCCCCGTTCATCTACAACAGTGGAGGAGAGCCTACGCTATACACACACACACACACTACACATACACACACTCTAGTGTTGGAGCCCTGCCATTGGTTGGGAGTTATTCTGTGGAGAGCTGTGATTGGTCCTGTCCTACAACTGGTGCCATCTCATTGGTCAACTTTATTCCTCGCCCTCACGTCATTGGTTCAGGTTACCCCTTAATTGTGACCCCTCTCTACTACGCTTAGTCTTACCTATACCACGCATCTGTGAACATCTATCTGTGCTTTAATAATTATTATTTTTTGTCGGCACTTTTTTTTGCCGTCACTATGTCCAAAGCCAGCAAAGGCAACAAGCTTAGAGCTGCCATAGCGGATGAGGAGGCCGCCGACGGTTCGGCAGATGGTGGCGTTAATCTTAGCCCGGATACTTGGGCCAGGATGTCTAAGCTCATTGATACTTCTGTGGCCTCGAAAATAAAAGAGTACACAGAACAAACAACGAAGAGTTTCAACAGCGTGAACCTGAAGTTGGTAGATATAGGTAAGCGTATAGAGGGGTTACAGGGGCAATACCAGACCGAAATTGACTCTATTAGGGCTCGACTCGAAGACCCTGATGTCTCGCCTGATGAGGCTACAGGCCTCAAAATCAAAGGCTTAGGGGCGCAAATTGATCTGCTATTGAAATTACGGACGGAGGATAGAGAGTGTGACCGTTTTATTAATTATCATCATTTATGTCAGGCGGTCAAGAGGGAACAGAGGCAGCGATGCTGGTCCCTACGGATCTACGGATTCCAGTCGCCGTGGCGAGCCACCACCCCTGACGTCAAGGATGTTTATGAAGAGGTCATCGAACCGGTCCTACGGTCAATGATACAGTCAGGTGATTCTGTTGCGTTCAACACGAGTTTTTACTCTAATATTGAGTTCAGCCATCCTCTTGGCCCTAGCCGCAAAGGCGCAGTCCCCCCGATGATCTTTAGGTTCTTTTCGCGCAGGACTTTATTCCTGTTTATGTTAAATAAACGGGAGCACTTGATTAGCCTAGAGAAGCGTGCGGCGGACCGCAGCCAGTGGTCATCAGCGGCGGCGGCGGTCAAATACGATCCCAAGGTGAAGCTTAGGGTGTCACATGATCTAGCGGACATGAACCGCCAAGTAATGTCTTTCCTACACACAGCCAAGCTTGCTCACAAATGCAAGACCACGAGTGCAGGGGTCTCTTTCATGCCCCTTGGCCACAAGGGTAAATGGATCAAGATCCACAACCCTTTTTCCCCCACAGTCCTAGGCATGGTAGAGCCTCTGCCGGAATTAAATTCCCTCCTTAGCGCCAAGTCCATCGTGTTGGAGGCCTTCAAGGCCAACGTCCCTAACAAGGCGTTGTTTGACGGCCTTGATTTTAACCTGTCAGATATTATTAAGGTTGCTGATCAGCATGCCAAGCAGCAGCGCCCAGAGGAGGATGGAGGAATAGATCCTGGAGTCACAGTCAGACAGGAAGGAGGGGCAGAGGGTCTCCCACCAGCTGGTGGTGCGGCACCTGGAGCCGACGCATTTCCAGCTTTACCCTCCCCCCACACCCCCAGAGATGACGTGCCCAAAGAGGATCAGACAGCGCCCACAGCGATAGCGGCCAGTAGGCGAGCTGCCGCAGCAGCAGCTGCAGCATCGACGGTGTCAACCTCTAGTCCTACCTCTACAGCTCCAACTAAATGAAAGGACAGTATAAGTTTTATTAATCTTCCATACAAAACATATAGAACTTGTCCTTTATAAACATTAATCACTTAGTGATATAGATTTTTATTCAAGTTAATCTTAAAACAAAGTTTAGTAGCAGATTATTATTATTATGTGTGTACATAGAACTTAAATATTTATAGTTAATATATCTAACAAGGCTAATAATTTAACAATTGTATAATAATAGTCTAAGCCTTGTAAGCCATTAGTCAATTTTATAAGTTCAGTAGGTACTTAGATACCTCATTGATTTTTGGGTATGATGCTAACATTACATTGTATTATCATGTATTCATATAATTGTGTTTCAGTATGTACGCAGCACACGGGACGCTCTAGAAGTCGAAGTTGGAGGGAGAACCTTATCGGTCGAGCAATGCTTTCTGGATGTGAACCTTTGCAGTATGGTTTCTCAGGTAGATAGTGGCGTAAATCAACTTAATAACAATCCGAATTTTAATATTACGTCGCATATTTATGGGGACATTTTTTCGGACTTTTCAGAGGAGCTCAATATAGACTCCTATTATATTACAGAGCAGAATGCAATAGAAAAAATTAAATCACTCAACAGACCGGTCTTTTCAATATTTAACTTAAATTGCAGATCCATTAATTCGTGTTTTACAGAGCTTAGTTCCAGTATAGATTGTTATAAAAATTCGGGCGTGGAGCCCACAGTAATTAACCTGCAGGAATCTTGGCTCAATGATAACAGTAATCTAAATTTAATTCAGCTTAATGGGTATGACTTGTACTCTAAACCTAGGCCCCAGGGGAGGGGGGGGGGCATTTGCACTTATGTGCAATCTAGGTTCAAAGTTGAAGAGATTTTTCCTAATTTTTTTGAACAATCAGTCTTTGAGTGTTTAATTTTAAAGATAAGTTATAGCAATTTTAAGGGAATTGTAGTTAATATTTATAGGACCCCCAGTGAGGAAACCATTCAACCCTTTCTTGAGAAACTTCTTGAACTTTTTGATAGCTTAGACAATTATGCCAATTATCCTATTTTCCTCACAGGCGATATGAATCTAAACCTTTTCCAAGCAGTTTTACCGGGTAGTTCGGCAGCTCAATTTCTTGATAACTTAATTATTTATGGGTTTATTAATATAACCCTTAGATCTACCCGTATACACAACTTTAGTCATAGTTTATTGGATTTAATTTGTTGCAAAAACTTTATACAGAATGTAGCCCTGTCAATGATTGTACCCACAGACTATTCAGATCATTTTTTAACTATTGGTGTTTTTTACGAAGAAAATTTCAAACAGACAAAAAAACCTCAAAATTTCACAAAGCGCCTGTTATCAGATGAGAATTATGATAACCTTTGCAATGCGCTAAATGATACTGATTGGTCTGTGGTTACTACTCTAAATAATGTTGACTTAGCCTATGAAGCGTTCCTAAAGATATTCATTGACCTTTATAACATTCACTGTCCCAAAGTTTCTATTAGAAACAACAGGCGTTGCATCCCCCAAGAGCCCTATATCAATAATTATATTTTAAAATGCAAAGCCTTCAAGAACACACTTTATAGGATAAAATGCAATGATCCTTCTGAGTTTAATACTGCACGGTACAATGCGTACCGCAATGAGTACTTTAGGAGCGTCCGTAGGGCTAAGAAAAATTATTTTCAGAATCAAATCAAGTCTGCGGGTAAGGATGGGAAAAAAGTATGGTCTGTACTTAGGGAGGTTCTGGGGGTGAAAAAGCACACAAAAACAATGGATTATCTTGAGGTCGGTGATCGTAAGATCACCGATAAACAAGAAATCGCTAATCATTTCAACAATTTTTTTAGTAATTTGGGTGCTAATTTGACCCCAGACATCCCTATCTCAAACAAAAACTTTAGGGAGTTTCTCCCTCCACGAATTGAAGATACCATCTTTGTTCCCCCCCTTACACTGCAGAAAACATTTGAATTAATGACTAGTATTAAGCCAAAGGAAAGCCAGGACTTTTTTGATGTATCCATGAAATTATTATGTAGAACAGCGGGGCCGATTACGGCTCCGTTGCAATACATCTATAATCTGAGCATAAGCACAGGTGTTTTTCCCGATCTCATGAAGATTTCCAAAGTTGTCTTAGTATATAAGAGTGGCCCTATTTCTGTTGTTGAAGCCTATCGTGGCGTCAGCATGATAGCGTCATTCAGCAAACCTCTGGAAAGGTATTTATACACTTCCATTTATGATTTCTTGGATGAGCGAAATTTTTTCAATGTGCGTCAATTTGGCTTTCGTCGCGGCTATAATACTAGTCATAATGTTCTGAACTTAATGAATCTTGTTGCAAAGGCTTTCATTGATGGACAGGTATGCAGTATACTGCTCCTGGACATCAAGAAAGCCTTTGATCTTGTTGACAGGGACATATTGCTGGCTAAATTATATCATTATGGGATTAGAGGTGTCATCTATGATTGGTTTGTTAGTTATTTTTCTTCTCGTAGGCAAAAAGTTTTTTTTGGGGGGGAGTACTCCTCCACTCTGGAGGAGATACTTATCGGCATACTCCAAGGCAGCTGTCTGGGCGTATTAATGTTTTTGATATTCATTAATGACCTAGACAGCAGCTGCAGAGAAGCCATTTTTAACCTTTTCTGCGATGACACCCTAATCTTCTTAAAATCTGACAATTTCACAAATTTAATCCAAACAATAAATAGAGTCCTACCTCAAGCAAATGACTGGTATGCTGCCAATAAATTAATTATAAACTCCTTAAAAACAAAAATTATCCTTTTTAAAACTCCTAGACAAGTTATTCCTGCAAATGAAATTGACCTTCTTAATGAATTTCCTGTTTATATTGATTCTAACAACTATGGGGAAAGGGATCCTGGCAAAATTGTCAAGCTTGATAAAGTCGACTGCAACCATGAAAATGAAAAGAATAGATGGGCTAAGCACTTAGGTATTAGGTTAGATTCTAAGTTGAAGTTTACTTATCACTGGGGGGACCTTCACAGCAGGCTGCAGCGCGCAATCTTTAGCCTCCGTGTCATGAAGAACGTGCTCGACATGCAGCATCTTAAGATGCTGTATTTCGCGTACGTACATAGCATTATCGAGTATTCAATAATAGTTTTTACAGGTGTAACTGACGGACAGGCAAGTATTATACACAAACTACAAAAAAAGTGTGCTAGAATAATCACAAACAGCTCCAGCACTGCACACAGTGCTCCTTTGTTCAAACAATTGCGTATTTTACCATTCAAAGAGCTGAGAGATTATAATATCATGCTTTTTATGCATAAATATATTAACGGCCAACAGCCTGACATTTTTGATAATACTTGGCAATATAGACGTCAGTTACACTCCTACAACACACGTCATAGAAATGATTTACATGTGGACAGTACAACAAGAAATTTTATATTCAATTTACCTTTAATTCAATTTCCAATAGTTTATAACTCTTTACCAGAAAACCTGAAAACTATCCAAGATTTTAAACTTTTCAAAAAAAGAGTTTTTGATTACCTACTAAATAGAATTGTGTAAAATGTCAACCACAAATACGTTATTTTAACTTGTTTTAATTTAACTTTCATTTTCACTTTCTTAGCTGCATTTGAATTAAACTTAAATTTAATTTTTTATGACGTGTGACAGATTAATATTATTCCAATCAATTTATTGACTATTTTTTAGTCATTCTTAATTTATTTAACTCGAAGCTAAGTTTGTCCGGGGGCAGGGATTGCGGGTTGCGGCGGCGGATGGAAGAATATTCTTAATATTCTTAGTTTTATAAACTACATTCCTGGTTGTAATTTATCTTTCCTTCAACTTAAGCTGTTTACTAATTCTTTCTGTTTTAGGGGGTTGTTGTTGAGCAGGGACTGCGGCTTAATGCTATGGGGTTAGTTGGAGAAAACTGTGGTGAGTGACTCCAGCCGCGACGGTAGCAGCGTTCTATGCCATTTTCCGAACAAAATGTGTTATTTTTCTCGCTTGAAGATTTTTTGTCCTTGTTCTGTCAAAATTGAATTTTGACGCAGTTTTTTGTTGCAACAAACAACACGTTTTAGAATATTTAATTTGAATATTCTCTGTTGCATTCATGAATATTGGAACTCATCCAATTTTCAAATTTTGTTAATTTTATTCGTTTATTCTTCATGACGCATGATTCATGACGCATAATTGTTCGGACCTTGGCAGGTGGGGCGCGGCAACCCGAGCGGGGGGGGTCATGGGCACATTTTTCTTCAACCCTTCTACGCTTGAATATTCATGAATATTCATTGAATATTCGTTTATTAGGATCGGACCAAAATAAAAAACTTAATCAAAGCCAAAAAATTTTCAGATTAATTTATTCTCTATGATTTATTTTAATTTTAACCTTTCTTTTGTCCTTATCACTCTAAAAATTATTTCTCCATAGCGTGGTTACTAACGTGGTTACTGCAAGCAGAATACTCTAGGTACCTATTCTTAAGTTTTTTTTTTTTTTTAAGACTTATTGACTTTTTAATTTTAATTTTATTTTTGTTTACTTCTTTATAAATAGGTACCTAGTCCTACTGAATATAGACGTATGGGATAAATTATGGATTGTTATTACGAGTTGCGCTTCTATCTATTTGATAACCTTGTTCCTTGGTCCTAGGACCAAGGAATTGTATTAACTTTACTATTTAGGAATCACATTTGGAGGCATTGCGCGGCGGTGGGGGACAACCAAAGACGGAGGCGGACAGACTTCTGGGGGTGTAGCAAGCATATTGAAGCATAATTGCGGAACTTTATCATTATTGAACTATAACAGCAATGTTCAAATTCACTAGTCCGACTATGCCGGCCAGCAATAGCGCCTGAACGTCATCAAGGGCGTGCTCCAGCCTTAGGGCTACGTACTGCACCTGGCTAGTCAGACATGGGCATTATCCGCTATCATTATTAAATTGTTTAGTCATTATTATCGCTAATAATATGTCATAATGATTGGATGGGAAATAAAAATAAACCATCATATAATTATAAGTAAATGTGATAATATGCAATTAAATCATATATAATAATCTAATATTATCATTAACATGTATTTTATCATGTAAAATCTATCATTTTTATTTTCCCGGTGGAGGATAATTGTCCAAGATCGGGGTTTGTTGGATCTATGGTTAATAAATTGAATTTGAATTTGAATTTGAACGTCTGTTCACACTGCCGTAGTCTTTATTCGAACTCTGGTGTCTGCCATTTACCCTAGGCGGATACCACAACTTTCACATACAAAAATGGATTGCGGATTTTAATTTTTGCGGATTGCGGATTTTCGGATTGTAAATTGCGGATTCTAGCAATATTTTTAAAGGTCTTTTAAAAAATAAAAAGTTTTAGTCCGTACAGCGGCAATTTTTAAACCCTTACTTAACCTAACCTAACTTAAAATAAGCATGAAAAGCTACTTGTAGTTAAGAAACAATAAAATACTTTAAATAAAATGTATTTTAAGTGGTACAAAATTCATAAAAAATAACAATCAGAATCCGCAATTTGAACGGCTAAACTTTTATTTCCTAATCATTAATTTTTCAATTGGATCAGTGAAGGTTTTGGGCTATTTTATGGAGGGGGGGGGGGGGGGGGTTAAAACAACCCCAAAATAAAATATATAGGTAGATACCCTCCAGAATAAAACTAAACCTATGCATATGAAGAATAAAGGAAGGCAGGGGACATTTTGCAGTTTATTACACTAGTCCCCAAAGGTTTATAATTAAATTTTCTTATTTGTTGGCTCTTTTATTGAATTTTGATTGGTTGGTTCACTAAGTTAAGTGTCCAAACGTTTCCACCACTAATTGTAATCTAATTTTGTGTATCACCATTGGGGATGTACATCAATTTATCAGACATTTTCTTATCCCTTAACCCTTAACAGTCGGGCCCCTTACTGCACCTTTTATCTGGTAGGGGGGTGTTCAACGCCCCCATAGACGTCCAAGGGGGAGGTAATGGGGCGATTACCCCCCCCAAACAATTTTGGGGGTGCCGTAGGCACCCCCAAAATTTTTTTCATTTTACCCCCCCATTTAAAATTTACCCCTAACGGAGAAACCGGCAACTTCGTTTTCTTTCCATGATCCTTTCCAAATCATTGAAGCTAGAAGAACAATTTTTTTCCACAAAATATTTATCTTTATGTAAATTTTATATTAGAAATCTCAAAACATAAATTTTGGCAGTGGCAGCTGTACTTGGCAGCTGCCAGCGAGTGTTCAACGCCTCTCCCCCCCCCCCGACCGTTAAGGGTTAATATAGATCCATATGATGAACTAATTTTATTTTTTTTGTTTCAGTGAGTTGGCGCGATATTTGAGTATACCAGTTGGACTAGGAATCATAATTTTAACATAAAACATACATACGGACACACCATAGCTATAGAGTAGCTGCGCTTAAAAAATGACCTCTATGTGTTTGTCTGTATCGAAGGATCTCGCTAACCGCTGAACCAATACGGTTCTCCTTTTATTGCAGTGTAGCTTACTGGGCTGTTTATTACACTAGTCCCTAAAGTTTTATAAAAACCTTTTTCTATACGTTGGCTTAACAACGTTGGGTACCAAAAATTTCAAGGGTTAATTTTGTTTGACATCATTGGAGAGAGTTGTATATTAATTAATCGTCCATTGTCTTATCCCTTCAGATCTCTGGGACTAATTTACAATTTAATTCTTTTAGTAAAAATTATGAATTTTTTATACAGCTGGTATTTACACATATACAATCTACATTATATTAGGTAAAGATCAATTTTAATTTTTGTTTGTCTGTCTGTTTGTCTGTCTGTTTGTCTATCTGTTTGTCTGTCAGTTTGTCTGTCTGTATTTTTGTACAAAAATCTTCCAAAGAAAGAAAGAAACATCTTTTACCCAACCTCGACGGGACTACTATCTACTATCTATTCAAAATTTAAAAAATATACAAAAATCTTCCATAAAATTTGTAAAAAAAAACCATCTATCCATCTATCTTTCTATCTATCTATCTATCTATCTATCTATCTATCTATCTATCTATCTATCTATCTATCTATCTATCTATATCTATCTATATCTATCTATATCTATCTATATCTATCTATATCTATCTATATCTATCTATATCTATCTATATCTATCTATATCTATCTATATCTATCTATATCTATCTATATCTATCTATATCTATCTATATCTATATATATCTATCTATATCTATCTATATCTATCTATATCTATCTATATCTATCTATATCTATCTATATCTATCTATATCTATCTATATCTATCTATATCTATCTATATCTATCTATATCTATCTATATCTATCTATATCTATCTATATCTATCTATATCTATCTATATATATCTATATCTATCTATATCTATTTATATCTATCTATATCTATCTATATCTATCTATATCTATCTATATCTATCTATATCTATCTATATCTATCTATATCTATCTGTATCTATCTATATCTATCTATATCTATCTATATCTATCTATATCTATCTATATCTATCTATATCTATCTATATCTATCTATATCCATCTATCAATCTATCTATCTATCTATCTATCTATCTATCTATCTATCTATTTTAGTTGCCCAAGTGTTGGAAAGCAGAGCCAAATCTCTTGGGTTTGTTTTGCTCGGCCTGTTTGTTTTATCAGATGCCACAGAACTGTTCTTCCTCTTTCTTAAAGGTTATTTACACAAAACCGCTTAATATCCGCTGGATTAGAACCGGTCACCAGCCCTACTAACCGCATATTGTCCGCGGAAAGCTGTCTATAATGCGATGCCGTAAATAAATCATAAAACTCAGGGATCTAAAGGGATAAGACAATGGCCGATAAATTGATCTACATCCTCAAATGATGATACTCAAAATTACCCCTTCTCTTTAGATTAGGATTTATGGTTGAAACTTTCAAACACTTAACTTTATTAAGCAATCAATCAAATTTCACTAAAGTCCCCAAAGTTGTTCAGTTAAACGAATAGGAAAAATTTTGGGAACTAGTGTAATAAACAGCCCATTGTCCTCTCTCTCTCTCTCTCTCTCTGATTTTCAATAGATTTAGTACCCTAGAGGTCACCAATAATTTGACCCCATATGAATTACACTGGTCGTATTATAAACGGCTTTCCGCGAATATAGAATGTACAATTCTAAGATTAAAACCAGTTTTTTAGCCCCGAGGTGCCGAAGGCACGTGCTAAAAATACTGGTTTTAATCTTATAATTGTACATTTTTATATTCGTAGAAAGCCGTTTATAATACGATGCTAGACATAGTTTTTTCTAAGACATGAAGATTTATTTCGATTTTCAATTCATTTTGTAGAAGTGAATCAAGCAATATTAGCTTGGTCGTGTTTGCTTCAAGCTAGCAGTGTCCAAAGTAGGGTTGGACCGAATACTTTTTAAGCCGGATAACGGATACCGGATATCTGGTTGATTTGAAATGACGGATATCCGGTTTCGGCCGGATATCTGGCCAACGTTCGATATCCGGCAAATTACCTGATATCCGGCCGGATAACCGGATATACGGCGTCAAAAATCATGTATCAGTATCATGTAACCGGCCGGATATTGAAAATGACCGGATATACGGCCGGATAACCGGCCCGGCCGGATATCCGGCGCAACCCTAGTCCAAAGTCCCTGTCACATGTAGAAAGATCCCCAATTATGATAAACAACATTATCCCCTTGTTTCAGGCACCAAGATGTTGACATGTGTCGCCCCCTCTATGTCGCTCGTCAGCGTCGAACACTTGCTCAAAAACTGTATAAAGGTAATTTAAAATTTTTTGTTGTTCATTTAGCATCAGTTTAGATGTTTTATATCTGTCTGTTATGTCCAAGTGGGTGGCTAACCCCCCCCCCCCCCCCCCCCCTAGATATACCACACTTTTCTGGGATCTTGTTTAGTCAAGTATCAACTGTTGGGAATATCAAAGGATGACTCCATGCAAAATTTGAGCCGGATCCGGCCAAAACCGGCCGTGAATTTTATGAAAAACCGGTTTTTTCCGGTTTTTAAGGGGTATCTGTAAATCGATTCAGCTGGAGCAAAACCGGTTGGAGATACAAAAAATTTTACTTCACATGAAATTTATCCAATGCAATTGCCTACAAAAATGTACTTTATCATCAACTTGATTGGACAACTCTTTCCCCTCCTAAATGTCCATTAAAACCTCGGAAACGGCAAAAATCGCCTAAAATCACGCCTTCGGCGGCGAATAACGGCTAAGCGGCCAGCCGGAGGCGAATGAAACATAAATAAAGAAATGTCCGCCTCAAAAAGTTGTTCAATGTCAAAGAGATGCTTGAAGTCTCTAAAACGACTCCTTCCCCTCCTTTAAGGGGATAAACTGAAAAAACGTGATTTTCAAAAGTATGCCCACTTCGTAGGTGTGGGGGGCACTGAACCCGTCACCCCAGGGTCACCAAATATAAAGTCTAGGAGGCCCACAATGCTGAATTTTCACCAAGTGAAAGTCTTGTGTCATTATCTCTTATGAGAAAAAAGTTATTAATTAATTAAAATTTCAAATTGTGATTTTTTGATGGATTTCTTTGATGAAATGACAGGCTGGTCAATTTTTAGGCCATTTTTTGCGGTTTTTGGGCTGTCACGTCCAAACGGTTTGATATAATCTCACGGGACCTTTTGCCCAACCTAAGTCTGGTTATTTGTGAGGCCTAGGAAAAAAAATCAGACTTATGCAAAAGATTATAATTATAATCTTTACACAGAAAAATGGCACGAGGTGAGGGTTTGAGGGGGCAAAATGAGCCAACCAGCGATTTTTGACGGCGCACAGCGACGGTGTGCTTCATCCAATCCGGGATTTTTTTTTCTTAGACCTCACAAATAACCAGACTTAGGTCGGGCAAAAAGTCCCGTGAGATTATCTCAAACCGTTTGGGCGTGACGGCCCAAAAACCACAAAAAATGGCCTAAAAATTTACTGGCCTGTCATTTCATCAAAGAAATTCATCAAAAAATCACAATTTGAAATTTTAATTAATTAATAACTTTTTTCTCATAAGAGATAATGACACAAGACTTTCACTTGGTGAAAATTCAGCATTGTGGGCCGCAGGGGCGTCCAAGCTTTTTTTTTTGGGGGGGGTAAAAAATTTTAGGGGGGGGGTAATTCGTGTTTGGGGGGGGTAAAATGGCGAAATTTTTTTTTACCCCCCCCAAAATTTTTACCCCGGGGGTAAAATTTGATTGGGGGGGGTAATTACTAGGGTTGGGCCGGATATCCGGTTTGGCCGGATATCCGGCCGGATACCGGATATTGAAAATATCCGGCCGGATATCCGGTCACACCGGATATCTGGATACCAGATATTGAAACTATCCGGCCGGATATCCGGCCACACCGGATATCCGGATACCTGATATTGAAACTATCCGGCCGGATATCCGGCCACACCGGATATCCGGCCCAACCCTAGTAATTACCCCCCTTAAAGTCTGTTGGGGGGGGTAAATACTCCCCCCAAATCTGTTGGGGGGGGTAATTACCCCCCCCAAACTAATTTACCCCGGGGGTAAAATTTTTGGGGGGGGTAATTTAATTATGTAAAAAAAGCACCTACCTAATCTATTAAGTTAATAAGTACTATCCTATAACATAAAGTAGTAAGTAAGGTTTATTTGACTATAGCTTCAGATTTCATTACTTTTAATACTGAGTTCTCCTTTTTAGGAAAGCTTCACATAGATCCCATGATGGTTCCACACTATTATAGGTCAATCCTTTGAGTGGTTTTAGGCTATTTTTCTCCTCCCTTTTTACCCTTTAGAAAACACGAGTTCTTAGATGCTAAGGGCGCCACTACTATTCAAATATATAGTAGTATCTCATTCTTTAGAACATAAAAATACAATAATTAACTCACTAACCAATGAACCAATATGATTATACTTTAAAGTGAAGCGTCTTATAGGTCCTGGTAAGTTTTATAACTAGTTTTGACATCCTCCCAAAAGAAATCGCCTATAGAAATTCTTTTTCATTATTTAATGAAATATTTAATTTAGTTAGGTATCTATTTTATGGAATCTTCAGTGCTTTACAATTACATCATAGATCCCCCCCCCCAAAAAAAAATTTTCAGTAAAATTTTTTTTTAAGAACATTCAATTTGGGGGGGGGGGGTAAATACCCCCCCAAAAAAAATTTTTTTAAAGAACATTTATTTTGGGGGGGGTAATTACCCCCCCAAAATCGTTGGGGGTGCCTACGGCACCCCCAAGGTAGGGGTAATTTTTTTTTGGGGGGGGTATTGTTCAAAAAATTTTGGGGGTGCCTACGGCACCCCCAAAATCGTTTGGGGGTGCCAAATGGCCCATTACCCCCCCCCTTGGACGCCTATGGTGGGCCGCCTAGACTTTATATTTGGTGACCCTGGGGTGACGGGTTCAGTGCCCCCCACACCCACGAAGTGGGCATACTTTTGAAAATCACGTTTTTTCAGTTTATCCCCTTAAAGGAGGGGAAGGAGTCGTTTTAGAGACTTCAAGCATCTCTTTGATATTGAACAACTTTTTGAGGCGGACATTTCTTTATTTATGTTTCATTCGCCTCCGGCTGACCGATTAGCCGTTATTCGTCGCCGAAGGCGTGATTTTTGGCGATTTTTGCCGTTTCCGAGGTTTTAATGGACATTTAGGAGGAGAAAGAGTTGTCCAATCAAGTTTATGATGAAGTACATTTTTGTAGGCAATTGCATTGGCTAAATTTCATGTAAAGTACAATTTTTTGTACCTCCAACCGGTTTTGCTCCAGCTGAATCGATTTACAGATACCCCTTAAAAACCGGAAAAAACCGGTTTTTCAGAAAATTCACGGCCGGTTTTGGCCGGATCCGGCTCAAATTTTGCATGGAGTCATCCATTGATATTCCCAACAGTTGATACTTGACTCAACAAGATCCCAGAAAAGTGTGGTATATCTACCCCCCCCCCCCCCACCATCCTCCAATAAAAAAAGATTTGACGTCATTGCCTATATGATATAAAGATTACGTCCTCCTCTAAATGAATTTGAGGGTGCTGCCTACGGCACTTTTTAATTATTTTTTTACACCCCCCCCCCCGTCTCCAAATAAAACAAGGATGACAACATCCATAAGTAGCGAAGCACAAAAAATTGTGGATAGGTATAAGTAGATTTAAAGTGTATTTATTAAAGTCAAGAATAGATTTATTGGAGAAAATAAACACGAAACCTTGTTTTATTTTGTATGATGAAGACGGTTAAAGTAAATTACATACTAGATGCACATATCAATGGGAAAAATATTTTAAAACTGTTAATGCAAAAAAGTTTTAGAATTTAAAAAAGATATGGGGAAATATGTCAAACATATAAAAATAGCCAAGAAACCTGCTAAAAGGCAGTTTGGCTGCCATTGTTTCTTTTCTTAAAACGCCAGAAATTTGATTTTAATATCTTTAACTGAAAACTTTTTGAAAATTGGACCATAAACACCAAAGATATGGGGGAAAATCTGAAAAATATAAAAATAGCCTAAATCCTGCAAAAAGGCAGTCTGACCATCATTGTTGTTTTCTTCAAACGACAGGAAATTTAATTTTGATATCTTTAACTGAAAACTTTTTGAAAATTGGACCATAAACACCAAAGATATGGGGGAATATCTGAAAAATATAAAAATAGCCAAAAACCTGCAAAAAGGCAGTCTGACCATCATTGTTGTTTTCTTCAAACGACAGGAAATTTAATTTTGATATCTTTAACTCAAAAATTTTGAAAATCGGGCCATAAACACCAAAGATATGGGGGAAAATCTGAAAATATAAAAATAGCCAAAAACCTGCAAAAAGGCAGTCTGACCATCATTGTTGTTTTCTTCAAACGACAGGAAATTTATTTTTGATATCTTTAACTCAAAAATTTTGAAAATCGGACCATAAACACTAAAGATATGGGTAAAATTTGGAAAATATAAAAATAGTCTAAAACCTGCTAAAAAGCAGTCCGACCGCTATTGGTGTTTAAGAGTTAATTGTGCTCCTAAATAATGGGAATGTTGTCAAAAAATTTCAGCTCTCTATCTTTTATATGAGCCGAGAAAATCACGTTTCCCCCAATTCATTAATTACGGACGGACGGACAGACGGACATTGTGAATTGTAGAGTAGCTTCGCTACTAAAAAAGCTAGGACGTTCTTGAGAGCCAAAATTGGAAATTGTATATATACATACTAGGGTGGTTCGATATTTGACATTTTTATCTGAGACCAAAGCGCGGGAACTTGTATATGATTTTACATGCCTGATACACGGTTTTTAGACTTAAAATAAAAGTAGGTTGCGGGTAAAATCTGTAAAGGTTGTGTGTTTTAAATTAAAAACAGTAGTAGAACGATAAAAATTTATGTTAACTTTATTTATGTTAAATTTATGTCCAAAGGTGTATTACACTACAAAAATGATGTGCAAGTTCCCGCGCTTTGGTCTCAGATAAAAATGTCCTAAATTATTCATTCATACATATACCTACATTTTATTTTTTCAGGGTTTTATAGTATTTGCAGCTGGTCTGCCATATCTCAAGATCTGTTCAGAGAAACATTCAGTTATACAGGTAGATAGATAGATAGATAGATAGATAGATAGATATGATATAATATGATATGATCCAGAGGGGTATGGCGTGTACTGCCATCTTTTTAGACAGACAGAGAGTATGTCTGCCTTTATAGATTTTTGTATTTCTAAATTTTTAAGCCAATCCAGACGTTCTATGCAGGGATCTAAAGGGATAAGACAATGGCAAATAACTTGATGTACATCCCCAATGACGATACACAAATTTATCTCTTCTGTAGATTACAATTAGTGGTTGAAATGTTTGGTCACTCAACTAAATGAACCAACTAATTTAAAGTCAATAAAAGTCCCCAAGGTTGTTAAGCCTACAAATAAGAAAACGTTATTATAAAACTGCATTCTTTAAGTTTTTGTAAGCCTGTACACGAAGGACAGTACATTTCAGATAGATAGGGGACATTAGCCTGTTTATTTCACTAGTCCCCAAAGTTTTGTAATAACATTTTCTTACTCGTTGGCTTAACAACTTTGGGGACTATAATGAATTTTGATTGGTTGATTCATTAAGTTAAGTGTTCAAACATTTCAAGCACTAATTTCAATCTACAGGAGGGGGAAATTTTGTGTATCATCATTGGGGATGTGCAGCAATTTAACGGCCATTGTCTTATCCCTTTAGATCCCTAGTATATTTTTATAATAATTAATCTTGTTTTTTTCCAGGCTAAACAGGGCAGAACCGACTACCTGACCCTTCAACTATAGTAAGAGCAGTTAGCGAGATCCTTCGGTACACACAGACAGACAGATCCCAGTAGGTTGTCAACATAAATACTCATTTTTATTGTATGATGTAAAAAATAGTATATTTTATTATTATTATTATTATGTTAGTAGCGAAGCTACTCTATAATTAACTTTGTGTGCCACATGTAAAATTTTATTACTCCTTTGATATGTTTGTACAAGAACGTGTCCTAATTTTAGTGATTTTTCTTTAACCCATTCGTGACGAGCTCCCAAAGTTCAAAGTTTTGAATCACAACAAAATAGATTTTTTCAATAATTACTCAACAGAATTCAAAAAGTAAGGTGTCAAATTAAAGATCTTACTATTTTTGTTCACAATGGCAATTTTCTCCTTTTTTTGTAGCGTTTTAGTACCCTAAAAACAACTTAATTAAAACAACTTAAATTATTTCAAAAACCCGATTGCATATCTAAATTCTATGGATCATTTTACATCTACTACTTACTAAAAGCACCGACTGGCTATTTTTTTTAATCACAAAATTTAGGACATGTTTATTACCATTTAAAAAAAATAATTATAAAAAATCCGCATAACTAATAGGAAAAAAATCCACGTATCGCATTATATCCAGTTTTCTACGAATATAAAAATGTACAAGCATCTCGGGGCTAAAAAAAACTGTTTTAATCTTATAATTGTACATTTTTATATCCACGGAAAGCTGTTTATGATACGATGCGAGAAATAACTATTATCACATTGTATTATAGACAGCTTTACGTAGATGTTTTAATGAAAAATTGTAATATGAAACCTGTTTTGTTAACCCCTGTGGCCTAAGTTCGTTTTTCCAATTTTTGTGCTTCTCTACTTATGGATGTTGTCATCCTTATTTTTTTTTTTTATAAATTTTGTATTATTTTTTGTAATATATAATGACATTTTTATTGTGTAAAATTATTTAACTATTTTATTGAAATAAATATATTTTTGCTATAGTTAGTAAAGCGAGTGTTGAATAATCTAAATTCACGTTACTTAGAAACGTAAGCGAGGCCCGATACTTAAAATTGATTTTATTTGCAAAAAATCTTTTAATGTTTTTTTCTTAACATGGATAACAATATCGTTGAAAGCGGAGGTTTAAAAATCAGAAAATAGAAGAGCGCATAATCGATATATTATAACTTGGATGTTGTACCATATTTTCGTCTACTCTAATTAAATGGTCTTTGCAGCTGGCTTATATCACTTACTTAACAAAGAAAATTAGGTGCAAAATTTTATTATGTTTGCTTGAATTTTCTCAATAAATGAGCCGTTCTGTACAAAAATCAGCCATGTGACGTCATAAAAATGAGGGAGATGATAATAGAAGTGAAATGGATAATCCCTCATTTTTATGACATTGTAAGATGATTTTTAAATATCTGGAAAAAATTTACTATACAGCAGTGACATACAATAACATTACCCTTGATAAAATAAGAAACCACAAAACCTTTAAAATCACGCAATCTTAAAAGTCAAGGAATCGATCTAGCACTGCAATTAATGGACAAATCTTGATGAAACTTGATGGAAATATGTATAATATGAGCAAATTTAATCCCTGATAATTTCAATCATCAATAATGAATATAAATGAAGAAAATCATGAAAAACCTAAAAACATGGGAATTGATTTAGCACCCTAATTAATATACAAATCTCAATACAACTTGGTGAAAATATGGGCATATGTCATAGGAATCTTCACTAAAATTTCAGCTGTCGAACTTGAATAGGGAGCTGACAAAATCATGTTTCCCCCATAGCGTTATGGACTGACTGACCGACGGATGGACAGAAAAATTTGACATTTTTCAAATTGGTTCTAGAGTAGCAGAAAAAAATACATGGTAGTTATATACATATAAAATAACATTTCCTATATTGAATATATATTTATTGTATGGTATAATAGACAGCTGTACAAATATTGAAATGAAAGATATCAGGTGTTGGCACTTACACAAATGAACATGATCAATAGTTTTCTTAAAGAATGATTTGAATTCTTATCAGGATGTGTCTCTGTTGGAAGTTGAACCATGAACCATAGACGTCGAAGGGGGGGGGGGGGGGGGGTAATGGGCCATTTGGCACCCCCAAACGATTTTGGGGGTGCCTACGGCCCCACAAAAAAAAATTACCCTCTCCTTGGGGGTGCTGTAGGCACCCCCAACGATTTTGGGGGGGGTATTTACCCCCCCAAAACCATTTTGGGGGGGGGGTAATTACATACTCATAGCTGCAGCAGGTCTCTAAAAGATCAACAGCTCTGACTAACAGAATAATATAGGTAAGGAATGGCTCTGAAGTCCAGCTTAAAGTGTATTTGGATTGAATGGTCTGATCAAGAGAGTATCTAATCTAATTTCTTTAGAGTTCACAATAATCCCCAAAATCAGTGCACACTACAAGAGAACTCTCAACTAATCTATCTGCAAAGGTTTCAAAGATTTTGTCAACAAATTCCTGTACAAATGTAATGCAATCTAAAGGGTCTTCTTTGTTAACACTATTCTCATGACTGCTGCAATATCCATCTCCCTGAAATATAATAATGAAAATAATGTATTCAAAATCAATTAAACTAAATTTTCTATAGTCATAAGAAATGTTTTAAAAGAATGATAAGACCATATAACACCATATAAGGGTATAGTAGACACATGCTAAGATGCCCTTCCAGAAGCGGTGTATGTTCAAGAAGGTGGTAAAAGGACTAGAGGTGAAGTTTTATATCCATTTCTGTAGGCTAAATTCAATCAATCATTTCTGTTGTCTTCATTCAATCAATCAGTGACATTAAGTTACCAAACATACATCAAAACAGATTTCGCTGCATTTATGCTTAATCTAAAAAACAACCACATTCAATAGTTTATTAATCTATAATAATAATAATAATAATTAGGCCCCTCTACCTTGCTATCTCACCTTTTGGTAGCTTGGGAATGTGTTTCCCTTGATTATTTATTATTATTATTATTGATTAATAAATTATTTAATGTCATCATTTTTTAGTTTAAGCGTAAATGCCATGAAATTTTTGTTGTTGTATGTCTTAAAAATGTCAACAAAGGTGGCATTCTTTTTTTAAAAAACACCTCAGATTCGAAAGCATCACCTCACCCCCATGAGGTAATTTAACAGGTTTAAGATTTTATCCCTTGCTAGAGTTATATTTTTTTCCTAAGTAAAATTCTGAAGGGAAATCATTGTCTAATTTCTTTCATCTAGCCACCTTAAAAAGCAGACAAGATTATCACATTTTATCTCACCAAGAAAGACCTGGAGGACAAACAGACACAGATGTGTTAAGCTAATTTTGAAACATCCTAATATTAAGAACGTTAATATAAAGTTACCATCAAAAAGGCTTTAACATCTGCAATAGTATCTTCCTTCCTCATATTAGCAGATAATTCCTCAACCCAAGATACACAATCTTCACAGGTAGCTTCAGAATTCTAATTTTGATAGATAATACAAAATGAGCAATATTGTAAATTTTAAATTTTGAAATAATTCTTGAGATTATAGAATAATTATGAAGTTATTTTTATTATTGTTTCAATGTATAGTCAAAGGAAGGGCTTATTCATGATTTTGATTTTATATGACTATCAAGAAGAATTTGTTCACAAATGAAAATATTTTTTGAAATACTACCATAAAATACAGACTTTGATGAGGTTATATTGCTTTCAAATATGCATAAGTTATTAATAAAGCCCTTGTGTAAAAAGTAGTATAAAAACTTAAATTTTTATAAGAATATACTTTAAGATTTTCTATTCTATCCTCAAATATTGTGTTCTCGCAAACTCCAATGTTACTACAGACACGATTCTCATCAAGATATACAGGATACAATGCTTTAGCTAAAATAAAAAAACAATATCTAAAACTCATAACAACAATTGTTGGGTAGTAAAGAAATACATGTAATGTTATCTAAACTAGTTTAATAAAAATTTTTTTTATGGAAAATTTCTGAGCATTGCCTCTATATTGACTTAAATACACATGAATTCAATACCAAGAACAGTTAAAACCTCCAGACAAAGGATGTTTAATCTGGTTCTACTTAGGACTTTACAGTGTCTAAGAGATAAAAGAGATTAAATATAACTTATCCCAAGCTCCTCTGTGGAGAGTGTCATTCATTTCAGTGACTTAATTTGGGACACCTGCCATAATCTACAAGGGTAAGTTAATAAAGAGTAGCTCCCTTCAGAGAGCGGGTCAAGGTTTAATGTACTTGAGCATGAATCTTGATAGCTCTAGTATAAACACTAAGAAATAATGGCTACACACACACACAAACAATAAATATAACTTATACCAGATCCTGGCCAGTATGTTTGTACAGCATCCTCACATACCATGTCATCTTGACAAAGAGAAGAAATAAGAAAAGTAGTCTGGTACTGGACAAAGGATTCTGTCATGTAGCTATCTTGCATTAGTCCAATAAAATTTTTACAGTCCTCGCAAGTTTCATCAGAACTAGAAATTATAAATAATATAGATATTATAGATAAATGAAGATATTATAATAGTTATTTCTCGTATCGTATTATAAATGGCTTTCCGCGGATATAGAAGGTACAATTATAAGATTAAAACTAGTTTTTAGCCCCAGGGTGCCGGAGGCACCGGCTAAAAAAACTGGTTTTAATCTTATGATTGTACATTTCTATATTCGTAGAAAACTGGATATAATACGATGCTAGACATAGTTTTTTCGTATGAATGAGAACCGGTTCCTATCCACCGGATTTGAATGAATACGAGAAATGTTATTAAAGAATTTAGAAGCCCTACACTTAGTTGTCCTAATGTCAAACAGCCAAATGTACTTATTTTGTGGCCACTAGTATATGAAGATATATTTAGTACCTTGCACTTTCTAATAACAGGAAGAAAAGTATTACAGTTAGGTTCATGCTTTGGCTGTTTGTAGAGCACTGACTTCTGTATATGATTAGTTATTACTTATCAAAGTTTACAGCTCTTTTCCTCTTTTCCTCTTTTCCTGTCTTATGATAATAAACATGCACGTCTACAGATAAGTAAAAACACATGCAAAAATATTTCTATGCCTGCAGTATATTCTCTCTTTATAAATATAAATGTACAGGCACTGAACATGTCATCATCTATATTTTTTCTCTATAATAGTAAATTACTCTGAATTCAAAAGTGCCACCCTCTTTTTTTCCATCTTTAGTGGTTGTGGTCACCGATCAAAGTTATCTATTACCCTACTGTGGTGTGGTTTCCAAGGAACCCAAGGGCAATATCTGCCTTTTTTGGGATGCAATACTCTTAGGCCCACTAGTGGATATTAGTTTAAGTAAGATCCAACTGACATTCAAACCTTTGATTGTATGACCTATGTCTGAAAAGTCCTAACTGTGTATGGTACTGAGTTGCACCTGTTTTTGGTTCAAGGCATTCTCCCTACTCTAAATATTTATGTCACACACCTGACATAGCAGCAATAGAAACCAGTTTTAACGTCTTTAGTTATGATGTGGTATTGGGGTGAGATTTAAACCTAACACTTACCAGATAATTTAAACCTATCACCTACCAGATAACAAGCAGATGCACTACATGTTGAGCAACAGTCAGGGGGTCTATCAAAATTTTGCTTTTTGAGTTAAACAACATCAAGTTCATAATTCTTTTTCTGTTAACACAATTTTTGTACCCAATTAATTTTGCTGTGCATTGTACAAAAATGTCCTTGTCCTTATTTTCAAATAACATTCTTATCTTTGCTTCGCATTAAAAACAAAGGTTAAATTATATTTTTACTTTTTTTTAAAACAAGGAGGAAAAGTTTCAGATGTAGCTTAGCTGTTAGTTTTCATACAATATTCTAATAAAATTAATATTAGACACACAGACAAACACACATCCTGTTCTTATAAGTATAAAATGAAGCCATATATCTTTAATGACAGCTAAGAAAATATGCTGAAAATGTACCACAAAGCTTAATAGACAAACAGACTGACTTACATAAGGTAAAGGACATCATAATCAGGGACATCCAATGGGGGGGGGGGAAGATTAAAGGGGTGATTATTCCTCCCCCCCAAAATTTTAGATTTTTAGTTTTTATCCCCCCCCCCAAAAAAAAATTATATTTTTAACTTTTTACCATCCCCTTCCAAACCCAAAAGCTTGTACGTCCTTGCTCAGGGGCTTCCAAGCTTTTTTATTTGGGGGAGGGGGTAAAATTTTTTTAAGGGGGGTGTAAAATGGCACATGAAGCGCACTGCACATTTTTTTTACCCTCCCCCATAATTTATACCCGGAAGGTAAAATTTGCTTGAGGGGGGTAATCACCCCCCCTGAAATCTGTTGGCAGGGGTAAATTTTTGTAACCACCTTAAAATTTACCCTTTGGATAAAATTTTTTTGGAGGGTAATTTAAATACTATTAAATATTTAGTAGTAAAAATATGCGCGAAGCATGCCAAATTTTTTTTTGTTAGAGATTATTTATTTAAGGGGGTAAATACCCCCTCCTAAATGGTTGGGGGTGCCGTAGGCACCCCTAAGGTAAGTTAAATTTTACCCACCCTCTTGGACTTCCTTGTCCTTGCTCATGATAATAACTCTTATTGCATCCTATTGTCTCAGGAAATCAAAAAATTAATAAGTCTCTCTCTATGTAGGACAATAAATTACTAATTACACTAGTACCCAAAGTTTTTAAGTTACATTTTTATTTTTGGTAGCTGAAAAAAAATTGAATACTTTGTCAAATTTTACTCAGTTGGTTAATTAACAAAAGTGACAAACTTTACAAATTAATATATTACTAATATACATTTAATTAATTTTGTTTTTCATAATTGGGGTCGTACATTAAATTTATCATCAATTGTCGTATTCATCGTTTCTTGTTTGTTAACAATTTTGTGCAACTTTTTAAGGACCAGACTCAAATCTTGGCACCTGGCCAAAAAATGAATTTTAAGGACAAATATATTTTACAATTTTTTATGGGTTTTCTCAATTTACAAAAAAACCTATTTTTACGTTCTGAATAAAAAAAATTTACCTATTAAAGTAAAAAAAAATATATTTAAGGATAAATAGTACTATAAAAATCCTGTATGTCATATGAAAGCCGTTTTTGAGATACTTTTTTCATTAAAGTAACAGCTATGTTTGAAGCTTTCCACGACTTTTTTGGGTAATGTAATTTTTGAAGTTTAAAACTTTTACAGAAATGTATTTGAGAATATTTTTACGTGAGCTTAATAATGGAGTGATGTAGTTTATTATTTTTTAAGCCAATTTTTTGTGAAAATTATTTAAAAAGTAGTTATTTGAAGAAAAGTCCACTTTAAAGTAGTGAGGAAGTGGACATTGGGCTGTTTATTACACTAGTCCCCAAAGTTTTATAATAACGTTTTCAACAACCTTGGGGACTTTTATTAAATTTTGATTGAGTGTTCAAACGTTTCAACTGCTAATTGTAATCTACAGATGGGGTAATTTTATGTATCATAGTTTGGGTTAGTATATTAATTTATCGGCCATTGTCTTATCCCTTTAGATCCCTAAGTTAGTCATTTCTGTTTTTTTTCTTTGAGATCTTGTAAATGGGACAGGTTTTAGTCTTTATTAAAAGCAAAGATTTTCTATAATAAGGGTCGTCAGTCGTCCGTCCGTTACAGTTAGCTCTTTTCTTTAAACAAGTTAAAATTGCCCTATTGATTTCAAACTTTGCATGCTGATTCCTATAATAGTTAGGTATGACTTAAAAAGCGCAGCCTCTATAATTGTTACCAGAAAGCTCGTACGTCCATTTAAAACAAACTGATTTTTTTTTACTTTTTTAACAACAAATTTTTGTTTGTTAAAATTGTGATTCATCTGTTTTTTTGTATACTGGTTCCTATTACAACAAGGTATAATGTTATTAGCAAAAACATCTCTATAATCAAGTCCTAAAAACGTCAGTATATCTTTAAACAGCAACATGTATTTAATTAATTTTGCAACACTTTTAAATTTTTATAGACATGTGCATTAATATTAATATTATTCAGTTGTGACACTCTACAAGTGTTAATGTTCGTTTGTCCCTCCATTTCAGAGCTTCGCTTTTATGGATGTTGTCATCCTTGTCCTGTACAGGCTTACGACCAATCTTACAAAATATTTAAAAATAAACAGTATTTTAAAATATTTCGATATATTATAGCTTGGATGTTGCACCAGTTATTTACGTACTCTAATAAAGTGATGCTTTCAGCTGGCTAAATAGCGACACCTGCATCCACCCTCCTTAACCCGATACCTTTACCCTCCTACTGAATGATAGAACTAACCAATAAATAACTGGGGAAATAGCAAACTAAATTGACGACAAATTTCCCCTGTCAATATTCTATGTCCATCGATTAATTTTGACTTGATTATATCTTTTCTCGTATTCATTCAAATCTGGTGGATAGGAACCGGTTCTCATCCATACGAAAAAACTATGTCTAGCATCGTATTATATCCAGCTTTCTACGAACATAAAAATGTACAATCATAAGATTAAAACCTTTGGCACCAAGGGGCTAAAAAAACTAGTTTTAATCTCATAATTGTACATTCTATATATCCAGCCGCGGAAAGCCGCTTATAATACGATGAAAGAAATAACTATCATTTGCTTTTTACATAATGTTTAAAGATCCAGCTTATGTCAAAATTTCTCAAAGCTTAAAAGAAATACTTTTTCATTTGCTACGTTCTGATTTTAGAGCCTCGCTTTTATGGATGTTGTCATCTTTTTTATAGAAATATGTGGCTTTTAACTTTTTGTCTAGGAATTAATAAAAGTTTTATAAATTTTCATTTGTTTATATATATTTTAAAATCTTCCAATTGGAAAAAGAAACTCTTCTAATTTTTTTTGCATAACTTTTTGGGATCAAAAAATTAATTTAAAAGACTTCTCATAAAAACAACAAGGATGACAACATCCATAAAAGCGAAGCTTAAAAAATTCAATTATCGAACATTAACAACACATTTATTAGGTTCTACGCCAAACGTAGGAGTCCCAAACGTAGGAGTGGAAAACATCGGAGTGGACAAACGCAGGAGTCCAAAACGTGGGAGTGGGACAAACGCAGGAGTAGGACAAACGTCGGAGTGGACAAACGCAGGATTTTTGGGACAAACGTCGGAGAGGACAAACAATAGGATAATTATATCATACAAAAAAATTTTAATGGTCTTTATGGTTATACAGTTGCTACTCTTTCTAAATCGTAGAGGAATCATTATGCAAAGTTTTTAATCGATATGACAATTCTAACATGGTAAAATTAACGATAAGATAAGGACGGATGGACCGACCCTAAATAAAAAAGAGCTTCGTTAAAGACTTACGAATATGGTACCAATGGATATAGTATATACGTGGATATGTTGACAGGGGAAAATTTGTCATGAATTTAGCTTGCTAATATGGACCTCATTTATGGTTAGTTTGTTCATCAAGTAGGAGGGGAGGGGATGAAGTACAGCGGGTTGATTAGAGGGAATTGTCATTTTAGCCAGCTGCGAGTATTATTTTTTGAAGAATAATGGATTTATTATTACTTGGATCTTACACCAGATTATTATGTACTCTAAAAAAGTGAACCTTTTAGCTGGCTAAAACAACAATATCCCCTTCCGCTGGAGAAACGAACTGATCAATAAATGACTGGGGAAATAGTAAGCTGAATTGTCAACCACAAAAAAAAACAATTTTTCCCCTGTCATAATATCCACGTATATACTATATCCATTGGAAGAACATTTTGATTTTGTTGATTCAACTGAAAATTGATTGCCCATTTCTTCCCTAATTTCCGAAGTTGTACAACAGATAACCCAACTATCGCAAAGGGAAAAGTGATATAATGTATAAGATAATTATACATTAAAAATTTTACTTTTTCAAATTTTGATTTTTTTAAGTTTGAAACTTTTTTAGCTAGCAGTAAATATTCCGATAGGATGAGGGTGCTATGTACACAATCGGAAACTCAAATTCAGCTGACCTATTGTTGTTTATTACAGTTGAGTAGGGATCTTAAGGGATAAAACAATAACTTACAGATTTAAGAGCATCCCCAATGATGATACTCAAATTACTCCTTCTTTAGATTACAATTAGTGGTTGAAACGTTGAAACTCAATGAACTAACCAATCAAAATTAAAAGCCTCAGAGGTGTTCAGCCAACGAATATGAAATCGTTATCATAAAACTTTGGGGACTAGTGTAATTAACAGCCCAATGTCCTCTCCCTCCCTGTTAAGTATTAACCAATGAAAACCAAAATCCATTCACGTCTAGAATTGTACTTGGATTAATTTATTGTCCATTAATCTCTCCCTGTGTATATGAGGGAGGGGACAACGGGCTGTTTATTACACTAGTCCCCAAAGTTTTATAATCATATTTTCTTCTTCGTTGGCTTAGCAACTTTGGGAACTTTAATAAAATTTTCATTTGGTTATTTCATTAAGCTGAGTGTCTAAACGTTTCAACCACTAATTGTAATCTGCAGTAGGGGTAATTTTGTGTATTATCATTGGGGATGTATATAAATTTATTGGCCATTGTCTTATCCCTTTAATTCCTGGACTCTTACGCAACTAGCTTCTAAAAAATCCTATTTTGTTGTATTAAACCCCCTTTAACAGGGATCTAAAGGGATAAGACAATGGATGATAAATTGATGTATATGTATATCTATCTATATGTATATCCATCTATCTTTATATATATATATATATATATCTGTCTATCTCTATATCTATCTATCTATCTCTCTCTCTTTAGTGTGACGCGGTTTGGTACAGAGTTAAAACCATTTCTCTTGCCATTTCTCTCTAAAATGGATCTATCAATTTATCTTTCTCTCTATCTATCTATCTCTCCTCTCTCTCTTATAAATTATAAAATTGATACTCTCTCTCTCTCTCCTCTTTC
>NC_137274.1:19433411-19614619 GCF_053477335.1 Acartia tonsa
TGTCTGTCTGTTTGTCTGTCTGTTTGTCTGTCTGTTTGTCTGTCTGTTTGTCTGTCTGTTTGTCTGTCTGTTTGTCTGTCTGTTTGTCTGTCTGTTTGTCTGTCTGTTTGTCTGTCTGTTTGTCTGTCTGTTTGTCTGTCTGTTTGTCTGTCTGTTTGTCTGTCTGTTTGTCTGTCTGTTTGTCTGTCTGTTTGTCTGTCTGTTTGTCTGTCTGTTTGTCTGTCTGTTTGTCTGTCTGTTTGTCTGTCTGTTTGTCTGTCTGTTTGTCTGTCTGTTTGTCTGTCTGTTTGTCTGTCTGTTTGTCTGTCTGTTTGTCTGTCTGTTTGTCTGTCTGTTTGTCTGTCTGTTTGTCTGTCTGTTTGTCTGTCTGTTTGTCTGTCTGTTTGTCTGTCTGTTTGTCTGTCTGTTTGTCTGTCTGTTTGTCTGTCTGTTTATATGTCTGTTTGTCTGTCTGTTTGTCTGTCTGTTTGTCTGTCTGTTTGTCTGTCTGTTTGTCTGTCTGTTTGTCTGTCTGTTTGTCTGTCTGTTTGTCTGTCTGTTTGTCTGTCTGTTTGTCTGTCTGTTTGTCTGTCTGTTTGTCTGTCTGTTTGTCTGTTTGTCTGTCTGTTTGTCTGTCTGTTTGTCTGTATGTTTGTTTGTCTTTCTGTTTGTTTGTCTGTCTTTCTGTCTGTTTGTCTATTTGCCTGTTTGTTTGTCTGTTTGTCTGTCTGTTTGTCTATCTATCTATCTATCTATCTATTTATCCATCTATCTGTCTATCTATCTATCTATTTTAGTTGCCCAAGTGTTGGAAAGCCGAGCCAAATCTCTTGGGTTTGTTTTGCTCGGTCTGTTTGTTTTATCAGATGCCACAGAACTGTTCTTCCTCTTTCTTAAAGGTTATTTACACAAAACCGCTTAATATCCGCTGGATTAGAACTGGTTATCAGCACTACTATCCGCATATTATCCGTGGAAAGCTGTCTATAATACGATGCCATAAATATATCATAAAACTCAGGGATCTAAAGGGATAAGACAATGGCTGATAAATTGATATACAATATCCCCAATGATGATACACCAAATTTCCTCCTTTCTGTACACTAGAATTAATGGTTGAAACGTTTGAGCACTTAATTAAGTAATCAATCAAAATTCACTAAAGTCCCCAAAGTTGTTAAGTTAAATGAATAGGAAAACGTTATTATAAAACTTTGTGGACTAGTGTAATAAACAGCCCATTGTCCTCTCTCTCTCTCTCTCTCTGATTTACAATAGATTTAGTACTCTAGAGGTCACCAATAATTTGACCCCATATGAATTACACTGGTCCCCAAAGTTTTTAATAGTTATTTCTTTGGTCGTATTATAAACGGCTTTCCGCGAATATAGAATGTACAATTCTAAGATTAAAACCAGTTTTTTAGCCCCGAGGTGCCGAAGGCACGTGCTAAAAATACTGGTTTTAATCTTATAATTGTACATTTTTATATTCGTAGAAAGCCATTTATAATACGATGCTAGACATAGTTTTTTCGTATGGATGAGAACCGGTTCCTATCCACCGGATTCGAATGAATACGAGAAAAGTCTTTATGTCATTCGTTAGTTTTTATTTTAAAGTTAGTACGTTTTTCAACCTATTTTTAAAAAAATACACTTATATTCAGATTTTAGCAATAATTTTCAATTCATTTTGTCTCTTGTAGAAGTGAATCAAGCAATATTAGCTTGGTCGTGTTTGCTTCAAGCTAGCAGTGTCCAAAGTATGGTTGGGCCGGATACTTTTTTAGCCGGATAACGGATACCGGATATCTGGTTGAATTGTAATGCCGGATATCTGGTTTCGGCCGGATATCTGGCCAACGTTCGATATCCGGCAAATTACCTGATATCCGGCCGGATAACCGGATATACGGCGTCAAAAATCAGCTGGATATCATGTAACTGGCCGAATATTGAAAATGACCGGATATACGGGCGGATAACCGGCCCGGCCGGATATCCGGCCCAACCCTAGTCCAAAGTCCCTGTAGAAAGATCCCCAATTATGATCAACAACATTATCCCCTTGTTTTATAGGCACCAAGATGTTGACATGTGTCGCCCCCTCTATGTCGCTCGTCAGCGTCGAACACTTGCTCAAAAACTGTATAAAGGTAAATTTTATCATTTTTTAAAAGCAAAACTTTTCTATAATTAAGGTCGGTCCGTCCTTCCGTACGTCTGAGATGGATAGCTTTTTTCGTTAATTTAGGCATGTTAGAATTGTCCTATCAATTTCAAACTTTGCATGGTGATTCCTGTAGTAGTAAGGTACGATTTAGAAAGCGTAGCAACTCTATAATCATTTCCAGAAAGTCCGTACGTCCATTTTAAACATGTTAATTTTTCTACTTTTTTAACAAAAAACTTATGTGATCTAGTTATCTGATTGATCTTTGGTATATTGATTCCTGAGACAACAAAGTATAATATTATAATCAAGCAACTCTATAATCAAGTCTTAAAATGTAAGTATGTCCATAAACATTATCCTGTATCAAGCAGTTTTTCAACAAATTTACTTCCAATTTTGCTTTGACTCTTATACATTTATATTCTGATTATTCAGTTCTGACACTTATATATAAGTGTTAATGTCCGTTTATCCTACCGTTTCAGTGCTTCGCTTTTATGGATGTTGTCATCCTTGTTTCTTTAAAAGCTAATTTTTTTTTACATTTAGCATCAGTTTAGATATTTTTATGGATAGTCAACAGAGACTCCAAGGGGGTGGCTAAAAAACTTTTAGTTGTAATTTTTACCCCCCCCCCCCCACCCTCCCCTAATAAAAATAGATTGGACGTCATTGCCTATATGAAATAAATTTTTTACCCCCCCCCCCTCTCTAAATAAAAAGGCTATGACGTTCTTGAGAGCCAAAATTGGAAATTGTATATATACAGACTGTCGGGCATACATACATTCATACATACATTCATACATACATTCATACATACATTCATACATACATTCATACATACATTCATACATACATTCATACATACATACATTCATACATACATTCATACATACATTCATACATACATACATACTAGGGTGGTTCAATATTTGACATTTTTATCTGAGACCAAAGCGCGGGAACTCGCATATGATTTTTACATGCCTGGTACACGGATTTAAGACTTAAAATAAAAGTAGGTTGCGGGTAAAAGGTTGTGTGTTTTAAGTTAAAAACAGTAGTAGAACGATAAAAAATTATGTTAACTTTTAAAAAAATTTTTGTCTATATTTTTTTTCAATGAGAAATACACATATTTAGTGAATATTATCGTTCTACTACTATTTTTAAGCCTTACAACACACACTTTTACCTGCAACCTACTTTTCTCTTTTAAATTATCCAGAAGAACACAGTAATAGTGTCTGACTGATTATGACGTAACAAAAAAAATCAGCCAATGAGAGGCCACTATAAATTTTACCATTGGTCAATAACGGCCTCTCATTGGCTAATTTTTTTGTTACGTCATAATCAGTCAGACACTATTACTGTGTTCTATCCAGAAGTGTATTACAAGTTACTACAAAATGTGCAAGTTCCCGCGCTTTGGTCTCAGATAAAAATGTCCTAAATTATTCATTCATACATACCTACATTTTTTTTCTTCAGGGTTTTATAGTATTTGCAGCTGGTCTGCCATATCTCAAGATCTGTTCAGAAAAACATGCAGTTCTACAGGTAGATAGATAGATAGATAGATAGATAGATAGATAGATAGATAGATAGATAGATAGATAGATAGATAGATAGATAGATAGATAGATAGATAGATAGATAGATAGATAGATAGATAGATAGATAGATAGATAGATAGATAGATAGATAGATAGATAGATAGATAGATAGATAGATAGATAGATAGATAGATATATAGATAGATAGATAGATAGATAGATAGATAGATAGATAGATAGATAGATAGATAGATAGATAGATAGATAGATAGATAGATAGATAGATAGATAGATAGATAGATAGATAGATAGATAGATAGATAGATAGATAGATAGGTAGATAGATAGATAGATAGATAGATAGATAGATAGATAGATAGATAGATAGATAGATAGATAGATAGATAGATAGATAGATAGATAGATAGATAGATAGATAGATAGATAGATAGATAGATAGATAGATAGATAGATAGATAGATAGATAGATAGATAGATAGACAGATAGATAGATAGATAGATAGATAGATAGATAGATAGATAGATAGATAGATAGATAGATAGATAGATAGATAGATAGATAGATAGATAGATAGATAGATAGATAGATAGATAGATAGATAGATAGACAGACAGACAGATAGATAGATAGATAGATAGATAGATAGATAGATAGATAGATAGATAGATAGATAGATAGATAGATAGATAGATAGATAGATAGATAGATAGATAGATAGATAGATAGATAGATAGATAGACAGATAGATAGATAGATAGATAGATAGATAGATAGATAGATAGATAGATAGATAGATAGATAGATAGATAGATAGATAGATAGATAGATAGATAGATAGATAGATAGATAGACAGATAGATAGATAGATAGATAGATAGATAGATAGATAGATAGATAGATAGATAGATAGATAGATAGATAGATAGATAGATAGATAGATAGATAGATAGATAGATAGATAGATAGATAGATAGATAGATAGATAGATAGATAGATAGATAGATAGATAGATAGATAGATAGATAGATAGATAGATAGATAGATAGATAGATAGATAGATAGATAGATAGATAGATAGATAGATAGATAGATAGATAGATAGATAGATAGATAGATAGACAGATAGATAGACAGATAGATAGACAGATAGATAGATAGATAGATAGATAGATAGATAGATAGATAGATAGATAGATGGATAGATAGATAGATAGATAGATAGATAGATAGATAGATAGATAGATAGATAAATAGATAGATAGATGGCAAATAAATTTATGTACATCCCCAATGACGATACACAAAACGTTTGGTCACTCAACTAAATGAACCAACTAATTCAAAGTCAATAAAAGTCCCCAAGGTTGTTAAGCCTACAAATAAGAAAACGTTATTATGAAACTGCGTTCTGTAAGCTTTTTATGCCTGTACACGAAGGACAGTCAATTTAAGATAGATAGGGGACAATGGGCTGTTTATTACACTAGTCCCCAAAGTTTTGTAATAACATTTTCTTTTTTGTTGGATTAACAACTTTGGGGACTATAATGAATTTTGATTGGTTGATTCATTAAGTTAAGTGTTCAAACATTTTAAGCACTAATTTTAATCTACAAAAGGGAAAATTTTGTGTATCATCTTTGGGGATATCCCTTTAGATCCCTAGTATATTTTTATAATAATTAATCTTGTTTTATCACAATTTTTGTGAAGCGATGTGGCAAGTGTCATGTGTGACGTCATAAAAATACATCTAAATAGGAGGGATGAGGGGGGAAGTGGGAAAGGAACCCCCAAAGATGAGATGGATAGTAGACGCATTTTTATGACGTCACACATGATACTTTCCATTTCTTCATTTTTTGTGTTTTTTTCCAGGCTAAACAGGGCAGAACCGACTACCTGACCCTTCAACTATAGTAAGAGCAGTTAGCGAGATCCTTCAGTACACACAGACATGGACAAATATAGACACAGATCTTCATTAGGTTGTCTCAACAAAAATACTCATTTTTATTGTATGATGTAAAAAAATAGTATATTTTATTATTATTATTATTATGTTAGCAGCGAAGCTACTCTATAATTCACTTTGTTTGTCTGTCCATCAGTCAGTACGCTATGGGCTAGACAGCTGCGTGAAGAGGCGTTTCGGAATATTTTCACAATAGCTTTTCTCCTATTTCTAGCCCCTGTGGCTCTTATCCTGCGGGGCAATCACCCAACTTTACTTAACCTAACCTAACATTAGATAACCTATTAAAAGCTACTCTGAAAATATGACGAAACGCCCCTTAAGAGGCGTTGTCACGAAAGGGACTATATCCCTACTTTCTTCATTGTTTGTGGGTCATGCTTCAAAAGACATATACCTTAATTTTTTAGGGTTTAGAGATTTATTTTAGGTTTTTAAAGTTATATGGAGTTTTATTCTTACTTGTATCTACGCCCCTAAAAGCCTCTAGGGGCACTTGAGATAGGGAGAGAGTTTAACCCAAATTTTCAATTTTAGTTTTAAAAGAAAAAATGATAGTTATTTCTCGCATCGTATTTTAAACAGCTTTCCGCGGATATAGAATGTACAATTATAAGAATAAAACCAGTTTTTTTCGGCACCTCGGGGCTAAAAAAAACTGGTTTTTATCTTATGATTGTACATTTTTATATTCGTAGAAAGCTGGATATAATACGATGCTAGACATAGTTTTTTTCATATGGATGAGAACCAGTTCCTATCCACCGGATTTGAATATGAGAAATATTATTCCATCCCCCCCAAAAGAGATATAAGCTTTCCTTGGACCTATGTGAAGCTACACTTTAAAGGAGAACCATATCGGTTCAGCTGCTTCTGATCAGACAGACAGACAGACATCCTGTTACTTTTACATAAGGATAAAAAAACTTTATATACAGGGTGCCACATGTAAAATTGTATTACTCCTTTGATATGTTTGTACAAGAACGTGTCCTAATTTTTGTGATTTTTCTTTAACCCATTCGTGACGAGCTCCCAAAGTTCAAAGTTTTGAGTCACAACAAAATAGATTTTTTCAATAATTACTCAACAGACAGAAGTCAAAAAGTAAGGTGTCAAATTAAAGATCTTACTATTTTTGTTCATAATGGCAAATTTCTTCTTTTTTTGTTGTCTTTTAGTACCCTAAAAACAACTTAATTAAAAAAAACTTTAATTATTTCAAAATAAGGTCTACAAAAAAAAACGATTGCATATCTAAATTCTATACATGCTTTCTACTACATCTACAACTTACTAAAAGCACCGACTAGCTATTTTTTTTTTAATCACAAAATTTAGGACATGTTTATTACCATTTTAAAAAAATAATTATGAAAAATCCGCATAACTAATAGGAAAAAATCCACGTAATAATATATTATTTTAGTAAATTTTATACTGAACGACACCCTGTATTTATTGAATTATGTCAATACTAGTTATTTCTCGTATTCATTCCAAACTGATTAGTATCCGGTGGATAAGAACCGGTTCTCATCCATATATACGAAAACACTATGTCTAGCATCGTATTATATCCAGTTTTCTACGAATATAAAAATGTACAAGCATAAGATTAAAACCAGTTTTTTAGCCCGTGCCTTCGGCATCTCGGGGCTAAAAAAACTTGTTTTAATCTTATAATTGTACATTTTTATATCCACGGAAAGCTGTTTATGATACGATGCGAGAAATAACTATTATCACATTGTATTATAGACAGCTTTCCGTAGACATTTAAATGAAAAATTGTAATATGAAACCTGTTTTGTTAACCCCTGTGGCCTAAGTTAGTTTTTCCAATTTTTGTGCTTCTCTACTTATGGATGTTGTCATCCTAGTTTTTATAAATTTTGTATTATTTTTTGTAATATATAATGACATTTTTATTGTGTAAAATGATTAAACTATTTTATTGAAATAAATATATTTTTGCTATAGTTAGTAAAGCGAGTGTCGAATAATCTTAATTCACGTTACTTCTAAACGTAAGCGAGGCCCGATACTTAAAATTGATTTTATTTGCAAAAAATCTTTTAACGTCTATTTCTTAACATGGAAAACAATATCATTGAAAACGGAGGTTTGAAAATCAGAAAATAGAAGAGCGCATAATCGATATATTATTACTTGGATGTTGTACCATATTTTCGTCTACTCTAATTAAATGGTCCTTGCAGCTGGTCAATATATCAATTACTGAAAATGTAAATTAGGTGCAAAATTTGATCATGTTTGCTTGAATTTTCTCAATAAATGAGCCGTTCTGTACAAAAATCAGCCATGTGACGTCATAAAAAATGAGAGAGATGAGAATAGAAGTGGCAAAGAAAACCCGTAACAAATAGATGGATAATCACTCATTTTTATGACATTGCAAGATGATTTTTTGAGACACTTCTAATTATGAACAAGGATGACAACATCCATAACTAGCAAAGCCCCAAAATTATGAATGAATATCTGGAAATTTTTTTTACTATAAAGCAGTGACATACAATAACATTACCCTTGATAAAATAGGAAATCACAAAACTTTTAAAATCACGCAACCTTAAAAATCTATTAATCGATCTAGCACTGCAATTAATGGACAAATCTTCATGAAACTTGATGGAAATATGTAGAATATGAGCAAATTTAATCCCTGATAATTTCAATCATCAATTCTGAATATAAATCAAGAAAATCATGAAAACCTAAAAACATAAGAATTGATTTAGCTGTCGAACTTGAATAGGGAGCTGAGAAAATCATGTTTCCCCCATAGCATTATGGACTGACTGACAAACGGACAGACAGAAAAATTGGACATTTTTAAAATTGGTTCTAGAATAGCAGAAAAAAATACATGGTAGTTATATACATATAAAATAAACATTTCTTATATTGAATATGTATTTATTGTATGGTATAATAGACAGCTGTACAAATATTGAAATGTAAGATATCATGTGTTGGCACTTACACAAATGAACTTGATCAATAGTTTTCTTGAAGAATGATTAAATCCTTATCAGGACGTGTCTCTGATGGAAGTTGAGCCTTAAAAATTGATCTTAAGGCTATGGCTGAACTGGCCTAGGCCATACTCATAGCTGCAGCAGGTCTCTAAAGGTTCAGAACCTCTGACTAACAAAATAATGTAGGTAAGAGGAGGCAACAAAATGGTTCTGTAAGGAATGGCTCTGAAGTCCAGCTTAAAGTGTATTTGGATTGAATGGTCTGATCAAGAGAGTATCTAATCTAATTTCTTTACAGTTCACAATAATCCCCAAAATCTGTGCATACTTCAAGGGAACTCTCAACTAATCTCTCTGCAAAGGTTTCAAAGATTTTGTCAACATATTCCTGTACAAATATAACGCAATCTAAAGGGTCTTCTTTGTTACCACTATTCTCATGACTGCTGCAATACCCATCTCCCTGAAATATATTAATGTATTGAAAGTCAATTAAACTAAATTTTCTATAGTCCTAGTATATGTTTTGAAAGAATGACAACACCATTTAAGGGTATAGTAGACACATGCTAAGATGCCCTTCCAGAAGCGGTGTATGTTCAAGAAGGTGGTAACAGGACCAGATTTCAAGTTTTATATTCATTTCTGTCGGCTTCATTCAATCAATCATTTCTGTCATGTTCGTTCAATCAATCAGTGACATTAAGTTACCAAACATACATCAAAAAAGATTTCGCTGCATTTATGCTTAATCTAAAAAACAACCACATTCAATAGTTTATTAATCTATAATAATAATGATAATCATTAGGCCCTTCTACCTTGCTATCTCCCCTTTTGGTAGCTTGGGAATGTGTTTCCCTTGATTATTTATTATTATTATTATTGATTAACAAATTATTTAATGTCATCATTTTTTAGTTTAAGCGTAAATGCCATGAAATACTTGTTGTTGTATGTCTTAAAAATGTCAACAAATGCAGCATTCTTTTTAAAAAAAACACACCTTAGATTCTAAAGCATTACCTCACCCCCATGAGGTAATTTAACAAGTTTACAATTTTATCCCTTGCTGGAGTCAAGAAAGTTATATTTTTTTCCTAAGTAAAATTCTGAAGGGAAATCTTTATCCCATTTTTTTCATCTAGCCAGCTTAAAAAGCAGACAAGATTATCACATTTCATCTCACCAAGACTAAATGAAAGACCTGGAGGACAAACAGACACAGATGTGTTAAGCTAATTTTGAAACATCCTAATATTAAGAATCAAACTTTTAATATTAAATTACCATCAAAAAGGCAATAGTATCTTCCTTCCTCATATTAGCAGCTAATTTTTCAACCCAGGATACACAATCTTCACAGGATGCTTCAGAATTCTAATTTTGATAGATAATACAAAATGAGCAATGTTATAAATTTTAAATTTTGAATTAATTCTTGAGATTGTAGACTAATTATAAAGTTATCTTTATTATTGTTTCAATGTATAGTCAAAGGAAGGGCTTATTTATGATTTTGATTTCATATGACTATCAAGAAGAATTTGTTCATAAATGAAAATATTTTTGGAAATACTACCATAAAATACAGGCTTTGATGAGGTTATATTGCTTTCAAATATGCATAAGTTATTATTAATGCCCTTATGTGAAAAGTAGTTTAAAAACTTAAATTTTTATAAGAATATACAAATTTTAGTGCCTAAAGAAGATTCATTTTCTATTCTAACCTCAAATATTGTGTTCTTACACACTCCAATGTTACTACAGACACGATTCTCATCAAGGTAAACAGGATACAATGCGTTAGCTAAAATATAAAGAAACAATATCAAAACTTGTTATGGCAATTGTTGGGTAGTAAAGAAATACATGTAATGTTATCTAAACTAGTTTAATAACAATTTTTTTATGGAAAATTTCTGAGCTTTGCCTCTATATTGACTTAACTACACATGAATTCAATACCAAGAACAGTTAAAACCTCCAGACAAAGGATGTTTAATCTAAGGGTTGGTTCTACTTGGGACTTTACAGTGTCTAAGAGATAAAAGAGATTAAATATAACTTATCCCAAGCTCCTCTGTGGAGAGTGTCATTCATTTCAGTGACTTAATTTGGGACACCTGCCATAATCTACAAGGGTAAGTAAATAAAGAGTAGCTCCCGTCAGACAGCGGGTCAAGGTTTAATGTACTTGAGCATGAATCTTGATAGCTCTAGTATAAACACTAAGAAATTATGGCTACATACACAAAAAAAAATATAACTTATATCAGATCCTGGCCAGTATGTTTGTACAGCATCTTGACATGCCATGTCATCTTGACAAAGAGAAGAAATAAGAAAAGTAGTCTGGTACTGGACAAAGGATTCTGTCATGTAGCTATCTTGCATTAGTCCAATAAAATTTTTACAGTCCTCGCAAGTTTCATCAGAACTAGAAATTAGAAATAATATAGATATTATAGATAAATGAAAATATTATAAATGTTATTAAAGAATTTAGAAGCCCTACACTTAGTTGTCCTAATGTCAAACAGACAAATGTACTTATTTTGTGGCCACTAGTATATGAAGACATATTTAGTACCTTGCACTTTCTAATAACAGGAAGAAAAGTATTACAGTTAGGTTCATGCTTCGGATGTTTGTAGAGCACTGACTTCTGTATATGATTAGTTATTACTTATCAAAGTTTACAGCTCTCTATACTTACTTTTCCTGTCTTATGATAACAAACATGCATGTCTACAGATAAGTAAAAACACATGCAAAAATATTTCTGTGCCTGCAGTGGATTCTCTCTTTATAAATATATAAATCTACTGTCACTGAACATGTCATCATCTATATTTTTTCTCTATGATAGTATTTAAAGTGCCACCCCTCTTTTTTTCCATCTTTAGTGGTTGTGGTCATCGATCAAAGTTATCTATTACCCTACTGTTGTGGGGTTTCCAAGGAACCCAAGGGCAATATCTGCCTTTTATGGGATGCAATACTCAAAGGCCCACTAGTGGATATTAGTTTAAGTAAGATCCAACTGACATTCAAACCTTTGTCTGAAAAGTCCTAACTGTGTATAGTACAGAGTTGCACCTGTTTTTGGTCCAAGGCATTCTCCCTACTCTAAATATTTATGTCACACACCTGACATAGCAGCAATAGAAACCAGTTTTAATGTCTTTAGTTATGATGTGGTATTGGGGTGAGATTTAAACCTATCACTTACCAGATAATTTAAACCTATCACCTACCAGATAACAAGCAGATGCACTACATGTTGAGCAACAGTCAGGGGGTCAGTCAAAATTTTGCTTTTCGAGTTAAACAACATCAAGTTCATAACTCTTTTATCTGTTAACACCATTTTTTTACCCAATTAATTTTGCTGTGCATTGTACAAAAATGTCCTTGTCCTTATCTTAAAATTACATTTTTATCTTTACTTCACATTTAAAACAAAAGTAAAATTATATTTTTACTTTTTTTAAAACAAGGAGGAAAACTTGCAGATGTAGCTTAGCTGTTAGTTTTCATGCAATATTCTAAAAAAATTAATATAATAGCATAATAAGGTGAAAGATTTTGGACAAACAAATGTAGAATATGATATTTAGTGGAATATTTACAACTACCGGCTATGCCCCAGGAGGCCTCTAGTGGCACTTTAAATGTTTTTTAAAAATAAATATGTATCATTTCTAGTTTTTCAAGTCTCTACATCACATTTCTATGTTTCATTCAAGTCTTGATGTAAAATATTTTTTTTGCGATTTCTCTTAGGAGGGTGGTGGTACCCACCCCAAAATTGTTATAAAACTTCCCAGGACCTATGATAAGCTACCCTGTTAAGGAGAACCTGATCAGTTCAGCAGTTAGCAAGATCCTTTGGTACAGACAGACACACAGAAAAACACACATCCAGTTACTTTATTATAAGGATAAAATAAAGCCGTATATCTTCAATGACAGCTAAGAAAATATGCTGCAAAGTTTTATGCACCACAAAGCTTTATAGACAAACAGACTGATATAAGGTAAAGGACATCATGATCATGGACGTCCAATGAGGGGGGGGGGGAGTAAAGGGGTGATTATTCCTCTCCCCAAATTTTTGTTTTTACCCCCTCCCCCCCCCCTAATAAAAAAGCATGGAAGTCCTTGCTTCTTGATGTAAAGATTACCCCCCCGAAAAAAAATGTTACTTTTCAATTTTTATCACTCCCTAAAAAAAGCTTGTACGTCCTTGCTCATGATAATAACTCTTATTGTCTCAGGAAAAGCAAAAAATTAATAAGGCTCTCACTATGTAGGGAAGAGACAACAGATTACTAATTACACTAGTACCCAAAGTTTTTAAGTTGCATTTTTATTTTTGGTAGCTGAAAAAAAATTTAAATACTTTGTCAAATTAATTTAAGTGACAAAATTTACAGATTAATATATTATTAATATACATTTAATTAATTTTGTTTTTCATCATTGGGTTTGTACATTAAATTTATCGTCAATTGTCGTATTCCTCGTCTCTTGTTTGTTAACAATTTTGTGCAACTTTTAAGGACCAGACTCAAATCTTGGCACCTGGCCAAAAAATGAATTTTAAGGACAAATATATTTTACAATTTTTTATGGGTTTTCTCAATTTAAAAAATAACTATTTTTACGTTCTATATAAAAAAAATTACCTATTAAAGTAAAAAAAAATATATTTAAGGATAAATATTACTTAAAAAATCCTGTATGTCATATGAAAGCCGTTTTTTAGATACTTTTTTCATTAAAGTAACAACTGTGTTTAAAGCTTTCCAAGGCTTTTTGTGTAATGTAACTTTTGGAGCTTAAAACTATTACAGAAATATATTTTAGAATATTTTTACGTGAAGTTTATAATGGAGTGACTTATCCTAATATAATTTTTGTGAAATTTATTTAAAAAGTAGTTATTTGAAGAAAAGTCCACTTTAAAGTAGTGAGGAAGTGGACATTGGGCTGTTTATTGGACTAGTCCCCAAAGTTTTATAATAACGTTTTCAACAACCTTGGGGACTTTTATTAAATTTTGATTGAGTGTCCAAACGTTTCAACTGCTAATTGTAATCTACATATGGGGTAATTTTATGTATCATAATTGGGGTTAGTACATCAATTTATCGGCCATTGTCTTATCCCTTTAGATCCCTGAGTAAGTTATTTCTGTGCTTTTTCTCGCTGAGACTTTATTAAAAGCGAAGCTTTACTATAAAAAGGGTCGGTCCGTCCGTGCGTTTGTACCTCCGTTACAGTTATCTCTTTTCTTTAAACAGGTTAAAATTGTCATATCGATTTCAAACTTTGCATGCTGATTCCTATAACAGTTAGGTATGACTTAAAAGCACAGCCTCTCTATAATCGTTACCAGAAAGTTCGTACGTCCATTTAAAACAAGCTGATTTTTTACTTTTTTAACAACTAATTTTTATGCTAAAATTTATATTCATCTGTTTTTTTTTATGCTGATTCCTATTACAACAAGGTATAATGTTATTAGCAAAGCATCTCTATAATCAAGTCCTAAAAACGTCAGTATATCTTTAAACAGTAACATGTATTTAATTAGTTTTGCAACAAATTTACTTACAATTTCTATAGACATGTGCATTAATATTAATATTATTCAGTTGTGACACTCTACAAGTGTTAATGTTCGTTTGTCCCTCCATTTCAAAGCTTCGCCTTTATGGATGTCGTCATCCTTGTCCTGTACAGGCTTACGACCAATCTTACGAAATATTTAAAAATAAAAAGTATTTTTAATATATCGATATATCATAGCTTGGATGTTGCACCAGTTATTCAAGTACTCTAATACAGTGATGCATGTGTGGCTAAAATAGCCACACATGCATCCATCCCCATTACCAATACCTTCCCCTCATACTGAATGTACGAACTGAACAATAAATGAGGTCTATGTTAGCAACCTAAATTGACGACAAATTTCCCCTGTCAATATGTCCACGTATATGCTATATCATTATCCATCGATTAAATTTGATTATATCTTTTATTATTTGCTTTTTACACATTGTTTAATTGTTTCAGGAATTACCATTTAATAAAAATTACGGTAATTCATAATTTAAATCATTTCAATGGTGCGCCAAATCGGGGTGCGCCGAATTTCAGCCAATCACAGCGCGGCATTTCGTCAAATGCTGTGCTCTCATTGGTGGAAAGTTGGCTCACCCCGATTTGGCGCACCATTGAAATGATTTAAAGATCCAGCTCATGTCAAAATTTCTCAAAGCTTAAAAGTAATACTTTTTCATTTGCTACGATCTGATTTTAGAGCCTCGCTTTTATGGATGTTGTCATCTTTTTTTATACAAATATGTGGCTTTTAACTTTTTGTCTAGGAATTAATAAAAGTTTTATAAATTTTCCTTTGTTTATATTAATTTAAAAATCTTCCAATTAGAAAAAGAAAATCTTCTAATTTTTTTTGCAAAAATTTTAGAACTTTTTGGGGTCAAAAAATTAATTAAAAAGACTTCTCTTAAAAAACAACAAGGATGACAACATCCATAAAAGTGAAGCTTAAAAAATTCAATTATCGAACGTTAACAACCAGGTATCGGAAGCCGCGCGTAAGCCTCGGTGAAATCGTCATTTTAAACTCTACAATTCAGCTGTATGTCTAAACCTGCTCTTTAGCAGACAATCCTTCTTTTTGAAATTTCTTTTTTTGCTCACAAGCAGGTTTAAAACTGAGGCTTATGCGCGGCTGAGGCGCGGCTGCCGAACACTCAAATTCAAATATTTGGGACAAAACAACATATACATTTAATATTCAACATTCATAAATGGTAATTACATTGCATTAAGAATTTATTAATAAACTATTTTTTATATAAACAATGAATACTATAGGATTAACACAATATAATACAAGTATTCAAGGACTGAAAAACACTGTTAAGAACACATTTATTATTCATATATTTAGTATATTTAGAGAACATATCTATCAAAAATTTCTAAAAGATATAGAATTCATCAAATGAACATAATTACACTGCACTGTAAGACTTATTTATAGAGATTCTTGGCTTAAAACATTTTACCTTGCAAAAAAAAGATGAATAGGATAATTATATCATATAAAAAAACTATCAAAAAGTTAAAAATTCAGCATTTTTTTAATGGTCTTTCTGGTAATGATTATACAGTTGCTACTCTTTCTAAATCATCATACAAAGTTTTTAATCGATTTGACAATTCTAACATGCTTAAATTAGCGATAAAAGCATCCATTACGGACGAACGAACCGAAGAAGAATATGAAGAATATGCTTCCAATGGATATAGTATATACGTGGATATGTTGACAGGGAAAAATTTGTCATGAATTTAGCTTGCTAATATGGACTTCATTTATGGTTAGTTTGTTCATTAAGTAGGAGGGGAGGGGATGAAGTACAGCGGGTGGATTAGAGAAAATGGTCATTTTAGCCAGCTGCGAGTATTACTTTTTATAATACGCCCCTAGAGGCCTCTAGTGGCACTTTGAATGTTTTTTTTATTTAAAATATTGATTTCTCTTGGGAGGGTGGTGGTATCCTCCCCCAAAATAGTTATAAACCTTCCCAGGACCTTTGAGAATCTACCCTGTAAAGGAGAACCCGATCGGTTCAGCGGTTACTGAGATCCTTCGGTACAAACACACAAACACAAAGACAAACAAACATCCTGTTACTTTAGTATAAGGATAATGGATTTATTATTGCTTGGATCTTACACCAGATTATTATGTACTCTAAAAAAGTGAACCTTTTAGCTGGCTAAAACAACAATCTCCCCTCCCGCTGGGTAAACGAACTGGTCAATAAATGACTGGGGAAATAGCAAGCTGAATTGTCAACCACAAAAAAAAACAATTTTTCCCTGTCATAATATCCACGTATATACTATATCCATTTGAAGAACAAATAAAGACGAAGAAAGTCCCTCAAAAAAAATTCTGACGTAATAAAAATGAGGGATGAGGAGAGGAGGAATGGGAAAGAAAACTCCTAAAATAAAGAGATGGATAATCCCTCATTTTTATGACGTCACATGCTGATTTTTTGAGCGACTTCTTCGTCTTCAAATATTTTGTTCCTAAAGGACAAGACAATGGCCGATAAATTGATGTGCATACCCAATGATGATACTCAAAATTACCCCTTCAATAGATTACAATTAGTGGTTGAAACGTCTAGACACTCATCTTACTAAACTTACCAATCAAAATTTAAGAGAAGTCCCCAAAGGTATTGAGCCAATGAATAAGAAATCCTTATCATAAAACTTTGGGGACTAGTGTAATTAACAGCTCACTGTCCTCTCCCTCCCTAGTAGAGAATGACCAATGAAAAATAAATCGATCATCCACCCACGTCTAGAATTGTACTTGGATTAATTTATCGTCGATTAATCGCTCCCTGTATACATTAGGGAGGGGACAATGGGCTGTTTATTATACCAGTCCCCAAAGTTTTATAATAACATTTTCTTATTCGTTGGCTCAACAACTTTGGGAACTTTTATGAATTTTGATTAGTTCATTTATTAATTAAGTGCCCAAACGTTTCAACCACTAATTGTAATCTGCAGTAGGGGTAATTTTGTGTATTATCATTGGGAATGTATGTAAATTTATTGTCTTATCCCTTTACATCCCTGGACTCTTACGCAACTAGCTTTCAAAAAATCCTATATTGTTTTATTAAACCCCCTTTAACAGGGATCTAAAGGGATAAGACAATGGATGATCAATTGATGTATATCCCAAATTATGATAAAAGAAAATACCCGTTATGTGGATTATAATTATTTGGGGAAAAGTTTGGACACCAACCAATCAAAATGATAAAGGTCCCCAAAGTTTTTAGTCTTGCTGTTCTTGTACCCAAAGTTTTAATAGTTATTTCTTGCATCGTATTATAAAGGGCTTTCCGCGGATATAGAATGTACAATTATGAGTTTTTTTTAGCCCCAAGGTGCCGAAGGCACCGGCTAAAAAAACTGGTTTTAATTTTATGATTGTACATTTTTATATTCGTAGAAAGATGGATATAATACAATGCTAGACATAGTTTTTTCGTATGGATGAGAACCGGTTCCTATCCACCGGATTCGAATGAATACGAGAAAACCCATTCTTTTATCTGTTGGCTTAAAAACTTTGGGGACTTTCATTAAATTTTGATGATCGGGTTGTACAAACCTTCATTGTCCCCACTTTTTAACCATTAATTGTGATTTTGTTTATCATGATCGGGGATGTAATTTAATTGCCTTTCTCGTATTCATTCGAATCCGGTGGATAGGAACCGGTTCTCATCTATACGAAAAAACTATGTCTAGCACCGTATTATAACCAGTTTTCTACGAAATAAAAATGTACAATTATAAGATTAATCTTTTTTAATCTTATAATTGTACATTTTATATCCGCGGAAAGCCGTTTATAATACAATACGAGAAATAACTATTTCTATATGATTACCCTCTCTTCCCTTCGTGGACAAAACAAGGATGACAACATCCATAAAAGCGAAGCTCTGAAACGGTATGACAGACGAACATTGCCTCTTGTAGAGTGTCAAAACCAAATATACAAAATTTAAATATACGAGTTTTGGCAAAATTACACATCAATTTGTAGCAAAACTTATTAAATACAGAATACTGTTTAAGGATATACTGACATTTTAAGGACTTGATTTTAGAGTTGCTTTGCTTAAAATATTGTAATAGGAATCAGTACTCCAAAATCAGATAAATCAGATTATTATATTACATAACAAACTGTTGTTAAAAAAGTTAAAAAGCAACTTTTTTAAAATGGACGTACGGACATTTTGGTAACGATTATAGAGTTGCTATACTTTCTAAATCGTACCTAACTACTACAGGAATCATCATGCAAAGTTTGAATAATTTTGAAATCTATTCTGATTCCCGTATGTACAATATCACAAAAACTCGATACATAAATAATATTTTGTCGTATACATGACTTTGAAACCGATTAATATCCGCTGGATTAGAACAGGTTCTCTGCCATACTAAAAAATCATGTATAGCATCGTATTACAGACAATTTTCGATAAATTATAAAACAAAAATTATAACATTTATAATATTTTCGTGAGAGCGGGCCTTTGGCCCATCGGGGCTAACAAAACTGGTTTTAATCAATGATTTTTCATTTTAATATCTGCGGAGAGCTGTCTATAATCAGAGAGAGAGGGGATAATGGGATGTTAATTTCTCTAGTCCCCAAAGTTTTATAATAACGTTTTCTTATTCGTTGGGTTAACAACTTTGGGAACTTTGATTGGTTGAATCCTAAAGTTGAGTGTTTAAATGTTTCAACCACTGATTTTAATCTACGTAAGGGGTAATTTTGTGTATCATCATTGGAGAAGTACATCAATTTATCGGCCATTGTCTTATCCCTGAATACATAATACAGTATCGTTTATTAAAAAGGGGGTACAAATCAATTAAAAAAGGAAACTTAAAAACTAGTTTCATAAAAATAATAAAAAAGCTCAGTTGTGTATCATCATATGTGAATTAAGAAGTGAAATTTTTATTTTACAAGGATGACAACATCCATAAAAGCGAAGCTATGAAACGGTATGATAGGCGAACTTTAACTGAATATACAAAATATAATGTACAAATTTAGACAAAATTATACGTTGCAATTTATTAAATAAAGGATACTGTTTAAGGACATACTGATATTTTTAGGACTTGATTATAGAGATGCTTAGCCTATAATATTGTACCTTATTGTAATAAGAATCAGTACTCCAAAAATCAGATCAATCGAATGATTATATCACATAAAAAACTGTTGTTAACAAAGTTAAAAATCAACTTGTTTAAAATGGACATACAAAAATTCTGGTAACGATTAAAGAGTTGCTACGCTTTCTAAATCGTACCTAACTACTACAGGACTTAACATGCAAAGTTTGAAATCGATAAGACAATTCTAACATGCCTAAATCAAAGAAAAAAGCTTTCCGTTACGTACAGACGTACGGACCGACCCTAATTATAGAAAACCGTCGCTTAAAAAAAAACGAAACTTACATTTTAAGTACTTGATTATAGAGATGCTTCGCTTATAACATTGTACTTTGTTGTTCTAGGAATCAGTATTTAAAATCAGATCAATCGGATTATTTTATCACATAAAAATTTGTTATCAAAAAAAGTTTAAATCAACATGTTTAATATGGACGTACGGACATTCTGGTAACGATTATAGAGTTGCTATGCTTTCTAAATCGTACCTAACTACCACAGGAATCACCATGCAAAGTTTGAAATCGATAAAATAATTTTAACATGTCTAAAGTAACTTAAAAAGCTATCCGTTCCAGACGTACGGACGAAAAAAAGCTTTACTTTTAATATGATTGAAATTGTAACTTCAAAATATAATACTATTTTAAAAAAGAAATATATTTTTAAAAATCTTTTAATTTTTTTTTAAAAATCTTCTAATTTTAATTCTTATATTTTGTTAAATTAGTTATATATCTATATATATCTCAGAGGGAGGGGACAATGAGCCCCCAAAGTTAATAATAACTTTTTCTTATTCGTTGACTTAATCTTTGGGAGTATTTTGATTGATTGGTTTGTTTAGTTGAGTGTTTAAACGTTTCAATTGTAAGGGTAATTGTGTAAATCATTATCGGCTATTGTCTTATCCTTTTAGTTCATGTCTATATATACTTTTAAAGCCTAAAAAAGAGCAATTTTTATGTTTTTAGTAGCGAAGCTACTCTATAATCACTTTGTCTGTCCGTCCGTCCGTCGTTCAGTCTCCATTTAGGGTTTCGGGGTTGTTTTAGGCTATGTTACATTAAATTATTTAAATTTTAGTCGGGAGGGTGGAGGTACCATCCCATAAAATAGTTATAAACCTTCTCTGGACCTATGAGAAACTTCATTAAAAAGGAGAACCAATCAGGTCCAGCGGATGGCGGAATGTTAAGCTACAAACTACAGACAGATAGACATCCTGTTACTTTATGCAAGAACTGGCGGTTTCGCCCCTAGCCTCTAGGGGCTGTGCCCCTAGAGATAATGAGCTGCGATTGAGCAACACAATTTTTTTTTGTATTTTAGATTTTAAAAGAAAAAGAAAAAAAAGTGTGAGGGGGAGCTAATCGAAAACAAACTTTTTAAATTTTTTTATTTGGGGGGGGGGGGGGACAAACCACAAGAAAATAGCTTAAAACTAACACTGGACCAGTAATATATTCCCTGAAGAGTAGAACCCAATCGGTGCAGTGGTTACTGAGATCTTAAAAGGACTCTCCACAGAAAAATCAACTTTAGATTTTTGAAAATCTAACCTGAAATTATTATTCTCTGTTCAATTTTAGGCATTTTTTGTTTTTGTGGCATCGCGATCGAAGCCCTTTGAAATTTTTTACCTCCTTTAAGTGAATCCTCCCGCCATTTAATTTGTGCTGCTTTAGTGATTTTTAGCTTCTATTTTTGCCGCCGTTGCCGCATTCATCGCCCTTCTCCGCCGCTACTCCGCTGTACGTCGCTTTTTAATACATTCTCCCCTCTCCCTTGTTCAGAAATTAAATGGAGGCTGGGGGTGTTGTGTATAGCTACGTACGCAATGTATAGCGGAGTAGCGGCGGAGAAGGGCGATGAATGCGGCAACTGCGGCAAAAGATGGTTATATTTGGCGGAGGCAAACACAAAATGGAGGCGGCAGGATTGTCCAGTCAAGGAAGAGGATAAATCGTAGAGCGGCCGGTTGCAATGGAGCAAATGTTCTTTAGCGGCGAACACATATTGAGTGGAGGAAAGTGTAGTATATATTGTTATAGCGGCAGTACAAATAGGCGGCGGACAAAATTTTCAAAGGGCTTCGATCGCGATGCCACAAAAACAAAAAATGCCTAAAATTGAACAGAGAATAATAGTTTCAGGTTAGATTTTCAAAAATCCAAAGTTGATTTTTCTGTGGAGAGTCCTTTTAAGCATCAGACAGTTAAACATCCTCTTACTTTAAAATATTTTTTTTTCAGATAATTTAATTAATATTACTATGTATAGTTAAAATATGCCCTAACGGCTGGAGTCAAAATACAGGTAATTAATATTCAAGTATGGCTTCGAAACAGATTAATATCCGGTGGATTAGAACCGGTTCTAAGCATGTTATCCGTATAATATCCGCGGAAAGTTGTCTATAATACGATACGATAATAAAAACACATACAAGGAGAAATATATATTTCCACTATGGCTTTGAAACCGATTAATATCCGGTGGATTAGAACCGGTTCTCCTCAGCTATACTGAAAAATTATGTATAGCGACGTATCATATCCAGTTTTCTACAAATTAAAGAATTTTTTTTAAAACCAGTTTTTAAGCCCATGCCTTCAGCATCTTGGTGCTTAAAAACTGCTTTTAATCTTATAATTGTAGATTTCAATATCCGTGGAAATCTGTTTATAATACGATGCGATAAATAACTATCTATAATACAAAGTAGAACGATGTCCGTCTGTCTGTCCGTCTGTCCCTTAAGATCTCAGTAACCACTGAACCGATCAGATTCTACTCTTCAGGGTATTGGTCCTGTGGTGGTTTTAAGCTATTTTCTTGGGGGGTGGGACACCCCCCCCAAAAAAAATCCCCTCCCACTTTTTTACAAAAGAATTTGCTTAAGATTTCCCTGGTCCTTTTACGAATTTCGCCTTAATTTTTTTAAAATCACCTCTTGGGGCAAAGCCCCTAGAGGCTAGGGGCAAAGCCTCTATTTATTATTGCAGCCACTCTACAAATAGGTATATGTACGTCCATTCATCTAAAGGCATTAATCTCAGGGAACTAAAGGGATAAGACAATGGCCGATATATTGATGTACCTCCCTAATGATGATACACAAAATTACTCCTTCTTAGTGGTTAAAACGTATGGACACTCAGCTTAATGAACCAACCAATAAAAACTAGATAAAAGTTGTTAAGGTTGTGAAGCCAATGTATAAGAAAATGTTATTATAAACCTTTGAGGACTAGTGTAATAAACTGTCCATTGTCCTCTTCCTTCCTGAAAGGAGAACCATATCGGGTCTGCTGTTTGCAAGATTTTAATCTACATACAGACACACAACCTATTATTTTAGTTATTGAATTTTAATTAGTTTCTTCCCTAAGTGGAGTGTCCAAACGTTACCCCAACTAATTTTAACTAATACAGAAATGGTAATTTTGTGTATTATCCTATGGGATGTACATCAATTTATCGGCCATTGTCTTATCCCTTTAGATCCCTGTCATTTCTCAGATTGTACAATATTTACTTAAAAGTAGGTTTAGGCCGGATATCCGAACATTTTCAATATCCGGATGCCAGATATCCGGTTGATTTATCTTGCCGGATATTCGGTAATTTGCCGGATATCCGGCGTTGGTATATATTTGGCCAGATACCGGATATCCGGCATTAAAAAATCTATCCGGCCCAAGCCTACTTAAAAGACAAATCACCTCATCTGTAGATCAATATTATTGGTTGAAAAGTGTGTACACTTCTGGACTTAAATAAAGTACCCAAAGTTTCTAAGATAATGACTTTGGGTACTAGTTAAATTTACAGTCCCATTACTGAAGAGGACCTTTAGGCTATAAGAAATGTCACTGTAAAGGAGAACCATATCGGGTCAGCGATTTGCAATATTGTAAGCTACAGACAGTCAAACAATTATAAAAAGCAAAGTTTTTTTTTATAATTTGGGTCTGTCCGTCCGTCCGTCTGTAACATTTAGCTCTTTCCAAAAATTTTAAGATGTTAGAATTGTCCTATTAATTTCAAACTTTGCATGACAATTCCTATAACATGTTTGGTATGATTTAGGAAATGTAGCAACTCTATAATTATTACAAGAAAGTCCGTACCTCCACTTATACTAAAGTAACAGGATGTTTGTCTGTCTGTGTGTCTGTCTGTCTGTCTGTGTGTCTGTCTGTGTGTACCGAAGGATCTCGCTAACCGCTGAACCGATTGGGTTCTCCTTAACAGGGTAGATTCTCATATGTCCCGGGAAGGTTTATAACTATTTTGGGGGAGGGTACCACCACTCTCCCTAGAGAAATTAAATTTTTAAAAAATTTACCAATTTTAGAAAGAGAGTTCAACGAAAAATAAACATCAAACGTAAATTTTTTTAAACTTTTTCTTTTAAAATCTAAAATAAGAAATTGAATTATCAAATTCGACTCTCTCCTCCTCAAGTGCCCCTAGAGGCCTCTAGGGGCGTAGCCGCTAGTTTGAAACAAGCTGATTCTTAACTTTTTGTATCACTAGCGTCTACGCCTCTAGATGCTTCTAGTGGCACTTTAAATGTTTTTTTCATGTCTATGTTGTATTCAAGTCTCTACGTAAAATATTTTTAAAAATTAGTTTTTTTGTGAGTTCTCTTGGGAGGGTGGTGGTACCATCCCCCGAAATAGTTATAAACCTTCCAGGGATATATGAGAAGCTATCCTGTTATGGAGAACCTGATTGGTTCAGTGGTTAGCGAGATCCCTTGGTACAGACAAAAAGACAGACAAACAAACAAACATCCTGTTACTTTATTATAAGGATATAATTATCCTATTCGTCTGATTTTTTCAATAATGATTCCTAGGACAACAAGGTACAATATTATATGCCTTATTATTTTAGTTAATATTGAAACCGCTAGATGTCAGTTTATGATGTAGCAGCTGTAGATAGACTTTCCAGTCTTCATAAGAGGTAAGATTAGCTGGATTAGAACCGGTTTTCAGTCATAATATCTGTGAAAAGCGGTGTATAATACGAAGCGATAAATGATAAGGCAATGGCCAATATGTTAATGTACTCCCCCAATGCTGATACATAAAATTACTCCTTCTGTGGATTAAAATTAGTGGTTGAAAATTTTACGAATCAACCAATCAAAAAGTCATAAGTGAGGATTTATATGCTCAAGTTACAGTGTCTCACCATCAACAAAAACCTAAATCAATCTTTTTTACCCGCGCAGCGCGCAGAAAGTGGGGTGTATCTACCCCCCTGACATAATTAAGCAGAGTTGATACACCCCCATTGGTGTCGACTCCCCTACACCCCTGTTGACAAGGGTCACGCCATAAATCACACCACCGTTTAATTTACCAACTCATGGATGCTTGCTTGAATTTGAGTGTATGCATAGTCCTCCATGGTAGGTATATCCGCTAGGGTTGGGCTGAATATCTAATATGGCCGGATATCCGGTCGGATACCGGAAATTGAAACTATCCAGTTAACCAGCCAGATACCCGATAATTTGTCGGATATAGAATGTTTTCCAGATATCCGGCCAAGTACCAGATATTCGGCAGTAGAAATAAGCTGAATATCAAGTATCCAGCCAAAAAAAGTATCCGGCCCAACTCTAATATCCACCCCCTGACACACCCCGTGTTAAAATCCTGTGCCTAATCGTTTACATTTGTAGGTCTGGGAGCAATGGGAATGGAAATGCAGGCAGCAAGAGCAGTAGCAGGTCATCTAGCCACAGTTCTGGATCTAGAGGTATCTTTCTACCTCTAACAAGTAACCAGTGACCGTGGCTCAATATGTAGCGCACTGGATCGTAGTGAGGGAGGTGAGAGGTTCTAATCACGGCTTAACACTACGTCATAACTAAAGACATTAAAAATGGTTCCTACTGCCCGGGTGTTTGGACAGAAAAGGAGATATTTGGCTCCCCTTGGTTATCCTAGGTTGTTGGACCATAGAGTTTGAAGGTCATGGACAGCATCTCCGCCTGTATGAGGTAATTAATGAGGTACCTCTAACAAGTCAGCTTGCCATAGTGGAGATTTTTGGGTTGGAATCTGAACAACACTACATTATACTAGAGACGTTAAGATTTGTACCTATTGCCATTATATCAGATTTGCAACTGTGTTGGGGGAAAGTCTTGTCCTTTAAACAGGCACAACTCATTACCATGCACAGTTAGAACTTTCAGACAAAGGTCGCACAATGAAAGGGTTGGTTTTCTGTTGGGTAAATATCCTTTTTGGGGAAGAAACACCATAATTAAGACATTGCATATCATTGCAATGTGCAACTTACAGCTGGTAAAGGTTTCTATTTAGTAAAAATACTTTTTGCTGAGGAATCATTATTTATCTCATATTCCCATCAAACACAATATTTTGGCCAAACTTTTTATGGGGCACTTCATTACCAACTTGTTGGTCATCAGTCGGGAAGGTGATCAGTTTGAATCTTGGCCCTTTACCGCAACATAACCAAAGATGACATATATGTTTCTACTGTTCCTTTGTCAAATAAAACCAGAACATAATGTCTGTAGTGAACCAAAAATTAACTTTCAAGCCAGGTGATAAAATTCTAAAGTTGAATGCTGTTGGGGAGGTATACAGTGTGGGAAGGACCCCGTTTGAGTTCTCTGTGGGAGATATCCCCAGTTGGAGGAATCCCATTTGGGAGGAAACCCATGTGGGAGGAATCCCGTGTGGGATGAATCCCGTTTGGGAGGAATCCCGTGTGGGAGGAATAACGTGGGAAGTATCCAGTTTGAGTTCTGTGGAGGAGTTCTGTGTGCAAGGTATCCTGTGTTGAAGGTATCCCGTTTAGAAGGAATTCCATGTAGGAGGAAACCCATGTTGGAGGAATACCGTTTGGGAGGAATCCCGTGAGGGAGGAATCCTGTGTGGGAGGAATCCCTTGTAGGAGGAAAACCTAAAGTTTCATATTTACTTACTTGGACAAAGCCCAAATTGTGTTAGAATTGTTTCAAAAATGATCCAAAATGACGTAATAGATATGAGGGATTATCCATCTCTTTTTTAGGGGTTTTTGTTCCCACTTCTCCTCTCAACTGCCTCATTTTATTATGTCACGTGAATCATTTTTGACACAATCTTAACACAATTTGGGCTTTGTCACTTATCTGCTTTACTAGGAGGAGCTGGTAAATTGGATTCTCTGTCCTCTGGAGGCTGCCATGTCACTCAATCAGGAATTTTAGAATAATATTTCTCTTATTTATTCGAATCCGGTATATAGGAACCGGTTCTCATCCATACGAAAAAACTATGTCTAGCATCGTATTATATCCAGCTTTCTATGAATATAAAAATGTACAATCATAAGATTAAAACCAGTTTTTTTAGCCGGTGCCTTCGGCACCTCGGGGATAAAAAACTAGTTTTAATCTTATAATTGTACATTCTATATCCGCGGAAAGCCGTTTATAATACAATGCGAGAAATAACTATTCTCATATTCATTCGAAACTGATTAATATCCGGTGGATTAGAACCGGTTCTCATCCATACAAAAAAATTATGTCTAGCATTGTATTATACATAGTTTTTATACTGTTTATTACACTGGTCCCATAAGTTTTATATTAACGTTTTCTTATTTGTTGGCTTTTAATTTGTTGATTCTTAAAGTTAAGTTTTCAAATGTTTTGGCCACTATTTTTTTACCTACAGAAGGGGTAATTTAGTGTATCATTATTGGGGGTGTCCATCCATTTATCAGCAATTGTTTTAAAATTCTTAGGTATCTAAAGGGATAAGACAATGGCTGATAAATTGATGTACATCCCCAAAGATGATACACAAAATTAACCCTTCTGTAGATTAGAATTAGTGGTTGAAACGTTCAAAATTTAAGCTCAATTAACCAACCAATCCTAATTTACTAAAGTCCTCAAAGTCGTTAATCCAACGAATAAGAAAATGTTATTATAAAACTTTGGGGAATAGTGCATTAAACAGTCCATTGTCCCCTCTCTCTCTCTGAAAATTCTGCTCTTCTGTCAAATTTCCAATTTATTCTATACCTATATTTGCGACAACTTTTGTTTAATACAGACTTCCAATTTTAACATTTACAAAATGGTCTGCTTAATTGCTTCAAGATCTATGACATATCTAAATAGGAAATAAATGTCTATAAATGAGCTCAAGTTTTCCCAACATCAAGTGTTCAAAAATGATGGTATTCTAATATCTTACCAGATCTAAATAAGAAATTAATGTCTATAAATGAGCTCAAGTTTTCCAAACATCAAGTGTTTAAAAATGATGGTATTCTAATATCTTACCTGAACTAGATGGTAGCAGAGCCTCCGCACCTGGAACAGCTATTACAACTCCTTCCCTGCAAAGAACAAAATCAAGGGACAAGCTTAGTTACAACATATGTGTTTTTGAATCCGATAAATATCCACTGGATTAGAAACGGTTCTAAGCATACTATCCACATAATATCCGCGGAAAGTTGTCTATAATACGATATGATAATTTAAAAAAACATACAATGAAAAATATATTTCCAGTATGGTTTCAAAACCGATTAATATCTACTATATTAGAACCGGTTCTAAGCATTACTGAAAAATCATGTATTGTATTATTTTCCTGTGAATATAAAAATGTAACATTAAATTATTGAAAACAGTTTTGTTAGCCTGTGCCTTTGGCATTTTGGGGCTAAAAAAAACTAGTTTTAATCTTATAATTGTACATTTTAATACCCGGCCGCGTAAAGCTGTTTATAAAATGATGCAATAAATAAGTATTCCAGTATGGCATCAAAACTGCTTGATATCCTCTGAGCCATGCTAAAAAATCATGCATAGCATCATATGACAGCCATTTTCACTGAATATTAAAACCATAAAATTCAACCTGTTTTGTTAGCCTTTGAGCAATTAAAGTTATATCACGCCTTGTGTTATAAACAGCTTTCCGCGGATATTAAATAAATTATAAGATAAAAACTGGTTTTAATCTTGATACAATGCTAGACATCACTTTTTTTTTGGTATGGTTCTAATCCACCGGATATTGATCGGTTTCAAATGAATACGAGAAATAGCTGTTCTCTATGTATTTTTGAGAAAGCCTAAAATGTCACGTGTGACGTCATAAAAATCCATCTATTTTTGGGGGGTTTCCTTTCCCACTTCTCCTCTCATCCTTCCCTTTAAGACATATTTTTATGACGTCACACATGACATTTTAGGTTTTTCTTTCCTATTTTTCACCAACTATGCTTGTTGCAGGGGGGTTGTGAGCAGCTCCCCCCTTTCCCCCTCCACAACCCTATCCCCCCCGCCCAGACAGATGAGTGGAGGTGGTGGAGGGCGGGGATCACCTATATCCCCCTTTGCAAGGAGAAGGGACCATGATGGGTCATTCTCCCCTATGGTTTCCAGGTATTAAATATAGTGGTTGAAAAGTTTGGACATTCTTAATACATTACAAGTTCAATACAAGTAACCAAAGTTTTGAACCAATAAATAAGAGAAATCTTTGGGTACTCTGAGTGGAGGAGGGGGGATCCATCTCCCCCATTGTATCCAGGAAATAAATGGGAGGGAGGGGACATTGGGCTGTTTTTATTATACTAGTACCCAAAGTCTTAAAATAAACCTTTTCTTATTTGTTGGCTTAACAACTTTGGGGACTTTTTAATTGAATTTTGGTTGGTTTATTAGGTTGAGTATTCAAACGTTTCAACCACTAATTTTAATCTACACAAGGGGTAATTTTGTGTATTATCATTGGGAATGCACATCAATTTATCGGCCATAGTCTTATTCATGATTAGATCCGTTGAGGTTATGCTAATAGCAAAGATCTAAAGGGATAAGACAATGGACAATTAATCAATATCCTCACTAATTATCTTAACCAAAATTACCCATTTTGTATATTAGATTTATTGGTTGAAAAGTTTCGACACTCATAATAAATTACAAATTCACAAATGCACATTAAAGAATATTTGTGGTTAGGCCCCTAGAAGCCTCTAGGGTAACTCAAGGTAGGATGGGAAAAGTCTACTTCATCCCATTTTAAATTTGAGTTTCAAAAGGTTGGAGGGGATGGGGGTTGAAGACATCCTCCCCAAAAATAGTTTAAAACCTTCCCAGGACCTATAAGAAGCTTCACTGTAAAGGAGAACAATATCGGTTCAGCGGTTAGCAAGATCCTTTGGTACAGACAGACAGACACAGAGACAAACACACATCCTGTTACTTTATTATAAGGATTGTCGACTTATCTTGTTATTTTTAGAGATGCTAAATCCGACAAAATCAAGGAATCCTTTGCTAAGTACCAGGTAAGGACATTTCCAGTATCAATATCCGCTGGATTAGAACCGGTTCTACGCATGCTATCCGGATAATATCCGCGGAAAGTTGCCTATAACACGATACGATAATAAAAACACATACAAGGAAATATATATATATTTCCAGTATGGCTTCGGAACCGATTATTATCCGCTGGATTAGAATAAGTTCTCAGCCATACTGAAAAATTATGCATAGCATCGTGTTACAGACACATTTACACAAACTTTTAGATAAGAATAATAAAACTGGTCCTTCGGCATCTTAATGCTAACAAAACAGGTTTAATTTTTCATATTGATATCCGTGATAAGCTGTCTATAATACGATGCGATAAATGATTATTTCAATTGCCTAACATTCTAATTTTACACCCCAAAAATAGACATAACAAGGATGACAACATCCATAAGTAGCAAAGCTAAAAAATTATTAATGGATATCGGGAAAAATTACTATAAAGCAGTGTCATACAATAAACATTAATCTTGATAAGATAGGGAAATCAGGAAACCTTAAAAAATCGCGTAACCTTAAAAATCACGAAACATAAAAATCTAGGAATCGATCTAGCACCGCATAGCATAGTTTTCATGAAAACTATTCTTTTATAGGCCAGCCTTTCCCGTCCTGACTCTCCCAACTCAAGATTCAATGATGATATCCCATCTTTTAACAGGTATTAAAATTATTGGTCGAAAAGTGAAGACACTACTAGATTGAAACAAGTATCAATAATAGTTATTTCGCGCATCGTATTATAAACAGCTTTCTGCGGATATAGATTGTACAATTATAAGATTTAAACCAGTTTTTTAGCCCCGAGGTGCCGAAGGCGCGGTCTAAAAAAACTGGTTTTAATCTTATGATTGTACATTTTTATATTCGTAGAAAGCTGCATTTAATACAATGCAAGACATAGTTTTTTTTGTATGGATGAAAACTAGTTCCTATCCACCAGATTCGAATGAATACGAGAAAAGTACCTCAAAGTTTTTGAGCCAACGTGTTTATAAAACTTTTGGTACCAATGCAATTTACCCCTTCCTATCCTTGGGTAACAGAATCTGTGGCGGTATGCGCTGACTGCTGAACCGATATGGTTCTCATTTTTAAAATTTTTCTTTTTAAAACTTAAATTTAACATGAGTGGTGGTTGTCCCTTCTTCATCCCATGTACAAAATTTCCTCCCCCATATATATCTACTTTTGTTTAAAAAAAAAAAAAATGGAGAGGTCGAATTCCACCCTCATCACCTCAAGTGCCCCTGAAGGCCTCTAGAGGTGTAGCTGCTTTTCATATTATAAAGTATCAGGGAAACAGGTAAAGTGTCGGAATAATATTGGGGACTAATATTGAATTTTGATTGGTTGGTTCATTAAGTTGAGAGTCTAAACGTTTCAACCACTAGTTATGAACTACAAAAAGGTGTAATTTTCTATATTATCATTGGGGATGTGCATCAATTTATTGGCCATTGTCTTGTCCCTTTAGATCCCTTATTTTTCCATTTTTCAAAATAATTTTCTCAGGTACCACCAAGCTCCATGTAGACGTCCTGAATCCCAGTTACCCTCATTTAGACGTACTGAGGCTCCTCTGCCTTCATTTAGACCCCCGGAATCAGCAAATTTCAGGTAAGGGGTTCCGTAGGTTCAAACTGGTGTTTGTTATTGGGGAGGTAATTGGTTCAGAATTGCAGTTACCCTCGTTTAGACGTACTGAGGCTCCTCTATCTTCATTAAGACCGCCGCCAGAATCAGCAAATTTCAGGTAAGAGTTCCATCGATTCAACTTGGTGTTTTTATCTTAGAATCAGCAAATTTCAGGTAAGTGTTTTGTCAATTCAAACTGATGTTTGTTATTGGGGATGTCATGGGTTCCAAAACGCAGTTACCCTCGTTTAGACGTAATGAGGCTCCTCTGCCTTCATTTAGACCCCCAGCAAATTTCAGGTAAGGGTTCCGTTGATTCAAACAGGTGTTTGTTAGCGGGGAGGTAATAGGGATTAGAAATGCAGTTAACCGCATTTGGATGTATTGAGGCTCCTGTGCCTTCATTTAGACCACCTACAGAATCAGCAAATTTTAGGTAAGGGGTTCCGTAGGTTCAAACCAGTGTTTTTTTATTGGGGAGGTGATTGGTTAAGGATCCCAGTTACCCGCATTTAGACGTATTGAGGCTCCTATACCTTCATTAAGACCCCCAGAATCAGCAAATTTCAGGTAAGGGTTCCGTCAATTAAAACTGGTGTTTGTTATTGGGGATGTAATGGGTTCCAAAACGCAGTTACCCATGTTTAGACGTACTGAGACTCCTATGCCTACATTTAGACCGCTGCCAGCATCAGCAAATTTCAGGTAAAGGGTTCCGTCAATTAAAACCCAAAGATCTAAAGGGATAAGACAATGGCCGATAAATTAATGTACATGATAATACATAAAATCATCACCTATGTAGATTAAAATTAGTGAATGAAACGTTTGAACACCTCTTTTAGACTGCCAGAATCAAGCAATTTCAGGTAAGGGAGCCAAAAGTCAAAAGGAGCCACAAATCTACTTTGGCATCTTGGGGTTTTAATCTTATTATTGTATATTTTTATATTTGTAGAAATCTGGATATAATATGATGCTCAACATTACTTTTCATTATGGCTGAGAGCTGGTTCTAATAAACCGGATATTAATGATTGGTTTCAAATCGATACTGAAATAGTTATTTTTTCATCGTATTATAAACCGCTTTCCGCAGATATAGAACATTTTTATATTCGTAGAAAGCGATTTATATACAATGCTAGACATAGTTTTTTTTGTATGGATGAGAACCTGTTCCTATCCACCGGATTCAAATGAATACAAGAAATTTATTTAATTATTTGTTAGGTCTGATAAAACTGAGAGGAACCTGGAACATCCCAGAGAAGGTAGAGTGTATTCCATCCGTAAGAAGAAAACAAGGATGACAACATCCATAAGTAGCAAAGCACAAAAATTATAGAGCATATTATAAAAAAACTTAAATAATAAAAATCACGAAACCTTAAAACGTATGATGGTCTTTTGAAGCATTAAGCACCCTAATTAATAGACAAACGCACAAAACAATGTATAGATTAGATGTGCATATGTCATAGTAATCTTCACTAAAAAGTTTAGCTGTCTATCTCTAATAGGAGCCGAGAAAATCACGTTTCCCCCATAGCGTTACTGACTGACTGACTGGCGGACGGATGGACGGACGGACAGACAAAGGGAATTATAGAGTAGCTTCGCTACTAAAAATGCTTTGATACCAAAAAATAAAAATCACTCTTTTATTTTTTATAATAATTGAAAATATGAGGGGGAGGGAGGTATTTCCTTTGCCTAAATCTTTTGGGTCCTAATCCTTTAGTAAACTTGATTGGTTTGTATATACTAGCAGTATCATCCTTTTCAGCCAGTAATTTTGATCTACCGAAGGGTTAATTTTGTTTATCAAAGTTGAGCATATACATTAATTTATTATTCATTGTCTTATCCCTTTTTCAGCAATGTATGAGGGGTGAAAAGGGTTTGATACCTTTTTATCATTGTCTAAAAAGATATACATTGGATTATAAAGGTTCCGATAACTTTTTCCAAGTTCCAAGGATTTTTCTGGGTCCAAAAACTCTTCAACAATTCTGGGAAGGGATGGAATACACTATTTAAATGACCCTAGAGTATGTTACTGAAGCACCTAGTGATCCCTCCTCTCGCATGTGGGAGACCCTACCAACCAGAAGGCCATCCGAGAAAAGAGATTCATTTTATGAGGAGGAACCAATCAATATGATGGAATCCAGGTAATGTCAGAGAGAGAGCGATTAGATTCTTGGCTTAACAACTATGGGGACTTTAGTAAATTTTTATTGGTTAAGTTTTCAAACGTTCCAACTACTAATTTTACACTTCAAAAGGGGTAATTATGTGTTTCATTATTGGGGATGTACATCAATTTATGGGCCATTGTCTTATCCCTTTAGATCAAGGGTCATTTTCAACCATGATTCTATAAATTTTGGTGTTGGGTTGTAGTCAAATGCCCTTACTAAGTCAAAGTATTTATAATTATAACTAAATGTGAATATATGAAATGGTCCATAATTAAGAACAGTTTGACTTAATACGAGCATTTGACTACAACCCAAGATACCTTTGGCATCTAGGGGCTAAAAAACTGGTTTTAATCTCATAATTGTACATTTTATATCCGCGTAAAGCTGTTTATAATACGATGGGAGAAATAACTATTCTGGTCATTGATATAATTATATTTATGTATCCCTATTTGTCAACTCTCAGCTCTGTTAGCTCCCTTCCAAGAAATAAAGTAACAGGATGTCTGTCTGTTTGTCTGTCTGTTTGTCTGTCTGTTTGTCTGTCTGTTTTTCTGTCTGTTTGTCTGTCTGTTTGTCTGTCTGTTTGTCTGTCTGTTTGTCTGTCTGTTTGTCTGTCTGTTTGTCTGTCTGTTTGTCTGTCTGTTTGTCTGTCTGTTTGTCTGTCTGTTTGTCTGTCTGTTTGTCTGTCTGTTTGTCTGTCTGTTTGTCTGTCTGTTTGTCTGTCTGTTTGTCTGTCTGTTTGTCTGTCTGTTTGTCTGTCTGTTTGTCTGTCTGTTTGTCAGTCTGTTTGTCTGTCTGTTTGTCTGTCTGTTTGTCTGTCTGTTTGTATGTATGTTTGTCTGTCTGTTTGTCTGTCTGTTTGTCTGTCTGCTTGTCTGTCTGTTTGTATGTATGTTTGTCTGTCTGTTTGTCTATCTGTTTGTCATTTTGTCAATCTGTCTGTCTGTCTGTTTGTCTCTCTGTTTGTCTGTCTGTTTGTCATTCTGTCTGTCTGTCTGTTTGTCTGTTTGTCATATTGTCTGTCTGTCTGTTTGTCTGTCCTTTTCCTTTTTTCTGTAGGTCTGTCTGTCTGTTTGTACCAAAGGATCTCGCTAAACGCTCAACTTTAAATGCACATAATAATGGACCATAAATATTTGTATCCATATTTATCAACTCCTGGCTCTGTTAGCTCCCATTTATCTATCTATCTATATATCTATATATCTATCTATCTATCTATCTATCTATCTATCTATCTATTTATCTATCTATCTATCTATCTATCTATCTATCAATATATCTATCTATCTATCTATCTATCTATCTATCTATCCATATATCTATTTATCTATCTAGGTATCCATATTTATCAACTCCTGGCTCTGTTAGCTCCCTATATAGCATAGTATCATAGACAGATTTCCGAGGACATTATGTGGATTGTATTACTGAGAACTGGTTCTGATCCAGCGGATTGTAAGCAGATTTGTATCCATTTATTTTTATCTAGGTATCCATATTTATCAACTCCTGGCTCTGTTAGCTCCCATTTATCTATCTATCTATATATCTATATATCTATCTATCTATCTATCTATCTATCTATCTATCTATTTATCTATCTATCTATCTATCTATCTATCTATCAATATATCTATCTATATATCTATCTATCTATCTATCTATCTATTTATCTATTTATCTATCTAGGTATCCATATTTATCAACTCCTGGCTCTGTTAGCTCCCTCCCAAGAAATACAAAACTTTTAAAGGAATTTTTTATCTTATTTTTTTTTATATTATACCTAGATCTGTAATATTATAATGCCTTATTTAATAAACTAGCGGCTTCGCCCCTAGCCTCTAGGGGCTTTGCCCCAAGAGGTATAATTACATATTTTATTACTTGGAGAGCCCCCACTGCACTATTAATTTAATTTTAAAAAAAAAATTGGTGGGGGGATTTTTTTTTTTTTTTTGGGGGGGGGGGGGGGGTTGGGGGTGTCACACCCCCCCAAAAATAGCCTAAAACCACCACAGGACCAGTAGATATATTCCCTGAAGAGTAGAATGCGATTGGTTCAGTGGTTGCTGAGATCTTAAGGAACGGACAGACAGACGGACGGACAGACATCAAGCTACTTTGTATTATAGATAAGGATGACAACATCCATAAGTAACACAACACAACAACATACCTCTTGGATTATTGTTTCAATAAGGTGTTAAAATTCCCCCCCCCCCCCCCCCCCTCCAGGTGAAAACCCTTTGAAATTAAGAAATACAGATAAACAGACAGACAGACAGACAGACAGAAAGACAGACAGACAGACGGACAGAAAGACAGACAGCCAGAGTTAGAAAATATATGCTTGTTTAATGTTAACAAGGCCAGGAGAACACAGTAATAGTGTCTGACTGATTATGACGTAACAAAAAAAATTAGCCAATGAGAGGCCGTTATTGACCAATGGTAAAATTTATAGTGGCCTCTCATTGGCTATTTTTTTTTGTTACGTCATAATCAGTCAGACACTATTACTGTGTTCAGGCCAGGATGACAAAATCCATAAAAGCAAAGCTCTCAAATGGTAGGACAAACACCTGTAGAGTGTCAGAACTGAATAATCAGAATATAAATGGATAATTAACAAAAATTTTGAGTATATTTTTTTGAAAAACTACTCAAATACAGGAAATACATTTTTAGGACTTGATTATAGAGATGTTTCGCTTATAACATTGTACATTGTTGGCCTAGGAATCAATATTAGAAAAATCAGATTAATCGAATAATTATATCACAAAAAAATTTGCTGTTAAAAAGTTAAAAACTAACTTGTTTAAAATGAATAAAAATAGAGTTGCTACGCTTTCTAAATCGTACCTAACTAATTGAGGAATCACCATAGTTTGACATCGATAGGACTATTCTAGCATGCCCAAACGACCCTAATTATAGAAAATCTTCGCTTTTAAAAATAAGATAAAATTCTTGTTAGATGAATCAAAAATTTGCTGAAACCATAAGGTAACTATTTATGCTTATTTAATAGCTTCCAGGGAAAAAGGGAATGTGATTATAAGTGAAAATTTCCCCTCTACCCCGTTCCTTTTTTTCTCCCCTTATCACCCACTTCCCTTTCAGTTACGCCAAAAAAAAAGTTTTACTTCAACTTTACTCCAACAAAATATTTAATTTTCGGCCATTTCAAATAGAATTAAATTGCTGAATAGCAGCCCCTGAATATTTCCTATAATAAAGTAACAGGATGTATATCTTCCTGTCTGTTTGTTAGTGAAGCTAACCACTGAACCGATATGGTTCTCCCTTACAGGCAATTTTTCATAGGTCCAGGTTTAGTTTAAAACATTTGGGGGGGGACTCACGAAATAAATCACCCCTAGAAAAAATGAACTATCCTCTATTTTTATTCTTTTTCTTTAAAAACGCCTATAGACCTCTAGGGGCGTAGCCGCTCGTACATAAATATTTGGACAAAGCCCAAATAGTGTTAAAAATCATCCATTTGATGTGATAAAAATGAGGGTTTATCCATCTCTTTTTTAGGGGTTTTCTTTCCCACTTCTCCTCTCATCTCTGTCATTTTTATGGGGGGAGAGTCAGTACATCTCCATTTAAAATATTTTTAAGAAACTTCTCTTGGGAGGATGATTGTAACCTTCCCAAAAATAGTTATAAACCTCTTCAGGACCCAGGAGAAGTTAGACTGTAAAGGAGAACCAAACCTTTTTAGTGGTTAGCGAGATCCTTTGGTACAGACTTATAGAAATACACACAGACAGACAGTCATTCTGTTACTTTACTATAAGGGTGTTCGATGGAAAAGTTTTGACATTGATAGTATGTACTTAAACTCAATTGAAAACTTTGGGTACTTTTGCTATTTTTTAATGTTTTGACATTCTTGTTTTTTCCCCAGAGAATCCGAGAATATTTTGGCGCGAAGCAGCCAGAATTTAGCCGCCATGGAATCTAGAGAAACTTTGCTCAAGAGGTGATAGATAGATAGATAGATAGATAGATAGATAGATAGATAGATAGATAGATAGATAGATAGATAGATAAATAGATAGATAGATAGATAGATAGATAGATAGATAGATAGATAGATAGATAGATAGATAGATAGATAGATAGATAGATAGATAGATAGATAGATAGATAGATAGATAGATAGATAGATAGATAGATAGATAGATAGATAGATAGATAGATAGATAGATAGATAGATAGATAGATAGATAGATAGATAGATAGATAGATAGATAGATAGATAGATAGATAGATAGATAGATAGATAGATAGATAGATAGATAGATAGATAGATAGATAGATAGATAGATAGATAGATAGATAGATAGATAGATAGATAGATAGATAGATAGATAGATAGATAGATAGATAGATAGATAGATAGATAGATAGATAGATAGATAGATAGATAGATAGATAGATAGATAGATAGATAGATAGATAGATAGATAGATAGATAGATAGATAGATAGATAGATAGATAGATAGATAGATAGATAGATAGATAGATAGATAGATAGATTGATAGATAGATAGATAGATAGATAGATAGATAGATAGATAGATAGATAGATAGATAGATAGATAGATAGATAGATAGATAGATAGATAGATAGATAGATAGATAGATAGATAGATAGATAGATAGATAGATAGATAGATAGATAGATAGATAGATAGATAGATAGATAGATAGATAGATAGATAGATAGATAGATAGATAGATAGATAGATAGATAGATAGATAGATAGATAGATAGATAGATAGATAGATAGATAGATAGATAGATAGATAGATAGATAGATAGATAGATAGATAGATAGATAGATAGATAGATAGATAGATAGATAGATAGATAGATAGATAGATAGATAGATAGATAGATAGATAGATAGATAGATAGATAGATAGATAGATAGATAGATAGATAGATAGATAGATAGATAGATAGATAGATAGATAGATAGATAGATAGATAGATAGATAGATAGATAGATAGATAGATAGATTGATAGATACGTAGTTAGATAGATAGATAAAATGAACAACTATAAGATTAAAACCAGTTTTTTTTAGCCCCAAGATGCCGAATGAAAAAATACGTGATGCGATGCTTTACACGATATAAAAACGAATTGTCTTATCCCTTTTGATCCAGGAGTTTTACAGTAATTTATCACATCGTATTATAGACAGCTTTCCGCGGATATTATGCGGATAGCAATGCTGAGAACAGGTTCTAATCCAGCGGATATTAATCGGTTTCAAATATGTTTAGGTATCCGTCTCAGTCCCCGCGTGGATCTACCAGGGCATCTCCTACAGTTTTATCCCCAAATAGATCTTTAAGGTTAGCTACATACATGGGAGGGAGGGGATATTGGGCAGTTTATTACACTGGTCCCCAAAGTTTTTTAAAAGCGAAGCTTTTATAAAATTAGGGTCGGTCCGTCCGTCCGTACGTCTGAGATGGATAGTTTTTGTCATGTTAGAATTGTCCTATCAATTTCAAATTTTGCATGGTGATTCCTGTGGTAGTTATATACGATTTAGAAAGCGTAGCAACTCTATAATCATTACCAGAATGTCCGTACGTCTATTTTAAACATGTCGATTTTTTACATTTTTAACAACTAATTTTTTATGTGATCTAATTATCCGATTGTTCTGATTTTTGGTATACTGATTCCTAGGACAACAAAGTACAATATTATAAGCAAAGGAACTCTATAATCAAGTCCTAAAAATGTAAGTATGTCCATAAACATTATCCCTTATTAAGAAGTTTTTCAACAAATTTACTAAAGTTTTGATACTATACAAGTGTTAATGTCCGTTTGTCCTACCGTTTCAGGGCTTGGCTTTTATGGATGTTGTCATCCTTGTTTAGTAATGTTTTCTTATTCAGTGACATAACAACTTTTGGTGACTTTTATTTTATTTTGATTAGTTGGGTCATAAAATTGAGTGTTTCAACGTTTCAACCACTAAGTGTAATCTGCAGAAGGGGGAATTTGGTGTATTATCATTAGTATGTGCATCAATTTATAGGACATTGTCTCATCCCTTTAGATATCTGAACTATATATATGTAAGATCTTCTATACCCAACACTTGGCGCATCGTATTAAAGACAGCTTTCTGGCAATATTAAAAAATTAAAATTTTAAATTTAAAACAGTTGTAATAGCCCCAAGGGGCTGAAGGCCCGGTCTAACACAACTAGTATGATTTTTCTTTTATTAATCGTAGAAAATTGTCTGTAATACGATGCTAACCATGATTTTTTAGTATGGCTGAGAAACATTTCTATTCTAGCGAATATTTTTCGGTTTTATATGCCATACTGGAATAGTTATTTCTCACACCGTATTATAAACAGCTTTCCGCGGATATAGAATGTACAATTATAAGATTAAAACCAGTTTAAATCTTATAATTGTACAATTTTATATTCGTAGAAAGCTGGATATAATACGATGCTAGACATAGTTTTGCGTATGGATGAGAACCGGTTCCTATCCACCGGATTCGAATGAATACGAGAAAAAATCTTCCAACCAAAAATGAAAAAATCCTCCAATGAAAACATTAGTTTCTGTTTATAATTGATTAACAACCTCAGATGAATAAAGAAATGAACAAACTATTTACGATTATAACAAGGATGACAACATCCATAAAAGCGAAGCACTGAAACGATAAGACAAGCGGACATTATCACTTGTATAGTGTCCGAACTGAAAAATCAGAATATAAGAATAAGAATAGGAGTCAAAGCAAAATTGTGAGTAAATTTGTTGAAAAACTTCTTGATAGGGGATAATGTTTATGGACATACTTACATTTTTAGGACTTGATTATAGAGTTGCTTCACGCATAATATTGTACTTTTTTGTCCCATGAATCATACCTAACTACTACAGAAATCACCATGCAAAGTTTAAAATCGATAGGACAATTCTAACATGCTTAAATTAACGAATACAAGCTAACTATCTCGGACGGATGTACGGACCGACCCTAATTATAGAAAAGCTTCGCTTTTAAAAAGTCAAAGGCTCTTTTAAAATTTCCAAGAAGGGAGGAGACACTTGACTGTAAATTACACTGGTACCCATGGTTATATAACTTATTCGATGGCTAAAAACTTTTATAAAATTTTAAATATCTACATAAGGTGTAATTTTGATTATCATCATTGGGGATGTACATCAATTTATCATCCATTGTCTTATCCCTTAAGATCCCTGTAAATCATTTCAGGGCTTCTCCAGTAAAATCTCCACTACGGTCATTGAGAGCATCTCCTACTAATTCATTGAGATCATCGCCATCATGTTCTAGAAGGTAAGATTTAATATCCGCTGGATTAGAACCAGTTCTCAGTCATACTATCCGCATAATGTCCGCGGAAAGCTGTCTATAATACGAATTTATTAATATATAAAAATCAGGGATCTAAAGGGAGAAGAAAATGGCCAATAAACTGATGTATATCCCAAACAATATTCCCCCTAATGTAGATTATTACAGTTAGTGGTTGAAATGTTTTGACACTCAACGTAATATACCGACCAATTAGAATTCATTGAAATACCCCAAAGTTGTTAAGCCGACAAACAAGAGAACGTTATTATAAAACTTTGGGGACTAGTGTAATTAACAGCCCATTGTCCTCTCTCTCTCTCTCTTTCTGGATTAAGGGGAGGGGGGGGGGTTTGACACATTTGCGTAAACAAAAATAATTTTTTTTTTAAGTTACAGGTCAACTTATGTCAACTTATAAAACAAAATATGCATCTTTTTTAATATTATTCACATATTTGAAGAAAAAAGATGCATATTTTGTTTTATAAGTTGATTTGTAACTTTAAAAATCTTTTTTTTATTTTACCTGTACAGAGACCACCTGGAGGCCTGCAGCTCCAGAACCTGGAGGTCTATTCAAAAAATTTTAAACTTCGTGAAACTAGGTACCAGGTTTACGCAAATGTGTCAACCCCCCCCCCCCTCCTTAGCCCTTTGTATAACACGTAGCGCATCCTCGTCGTCGTCGTTGAGGGAGGTGATAGGTTCGAAACTCGGCTTAACACCGCGTCGTAACTAAAGATGTTAAAAAGTGGTGTCTACTGCTACTATGTCCAGGTGTGGGACATTAATAGATTAAGTAGGGGGAATGCCTTGGCCTTTAAAAACTTGGACAGAACTTATTACCATGCACAGTTAGGACTTCGAGACAAAGGTTGTTCTATCAAAAAGGAGGTTGGAACCCTTGCAAAAAGACAGAAAAAGTTATTTATATCATTTTATTATAGACAGCTTTCCGCGGATATTAAAATTAAATATTCAAACCAGTTTTGTTAGCCCCAAATGGCCAATGCTTGCCTGGGCTAATAAAATTATTAGAAGATGGTAAAAGTCCCTCCACCGATTATGATGTCATACGATAGAATAACCAATGAGAGGCCAGCATAAATTTTACCTATATTCAATACTATCCTCTCATTGGCTATTCTATCGTATGACGTCATAATCTGTGGAGGGACTTTTGCCTTCTTAAATTATTATTATTAATCTTATAACTTTTATGTTAGTATCCAAAGAAATTTTTCTGTAATACGGTGTTTTACATGGTTTTTCAGTATGGCTGAGAACCGGTTCTAATCGATCAAATAAAAATCGGCTTCGAAGCCATACTTGAAAATATTTTTAAAAGCGAAGCTTTTCTATAATTAGGGTCGGTCCGTCATTCCGTCCGTAACGGATAGCTTTTTCATTAATTTAGGCATGTTAGAATTGTCCTATCGATTTCAAATTTTGCATGGTGATTCCTTTAGTAGTTAGGTACGATTTAGAAAGCGTAGCAACTCTATAATCATTACCAAAATGTCCGTACGTCCATTTTAAACATGTTGATTTTTTTACTTTTTTAGCAAAAAATTTTTATGTGAACTAATCATCTGATTTTTGGTATATTGATTCCTGGGACAACAAAGTATAATGTAATAAGCGAAGCAACTCTATAATCAAGTCCTAAAAATGTAAGAATGTCCATAAACATTGTCCTGAATTTACAACTTTACCTACATTTTTGCTTTGACCCCTATACAGTTATATTATAATTATTCAGTTCTGACACTATACAAGCGTTAATGTCCGTTTGTCCTACCGTTTCAGTGCTTCGCTTTTATGGATGTTGTCATCCTTGTTTCATTATTATTTTTTAGATCTTCCCCCGTCCGTAGATCCTCACTGATGACTTCACCCTATATGTCTCCAGTTTCTTCATTAAAAAGGTAATATCCGCTGGATTAGAACCGGTTCTCAGTCCATACTATCCGCATAATGTCCGCGGAAAGCTGTCTATAATACGATGTTATAATTTAATATAGAAAATTCAGAGATCTAAAGGGATAAGACAATGGCTGATTAATTGATGTTCATCACCACACCAATGATGATGCACTATATTTTCCCTTCTGTAGATTAAAATTAATTGTTGAAGCGTTTGAACACTTAACTTAATGAATCATCAATCAAAATTCACTGAAGTCTCCAAAGTTATTATAAAAGTTTGGGGACTAGTGTAATAAGCAACCCATTGTCCCCTCTCTCTCTGAATCAGACCAGACATCTGAAAATAAAACAAAGTACCTATAATACAAATTAGTTTGATGTCTGTCCGTCCGTCACTTAAGATCTCGATAACCACTGAACCGATTGGATTTACTCTTTAGGGAATATACCTACTGGTCCTGTGGTGGTTTTTCGCTATTTTCTTGAGGGCTGGGACAACCCCAACCTCCCAAAAAACAAAAAAATCCACCTCTATTAAAAAAAATAATTTAAAATTAGTGGTGGCAGCACCAGAGGTACTTAATTTCTTTTTTTTAATTACCTCTTGGGGCAAAGCCCCTAGAGGCTAGGAGCAAAGCCTTTAGTTCTTTGATTTAGTAACAGAATGTCACTCTGTATGTCAGTGTGTTTATAACTATTCAGGGTGAGGGGGGAGGGGAGAGATACTTCAGCTACTTCCAACTCTCCAAGATATATCAAAACTTCAAAAGTGGAGGGCCGAAGTTTTTATTGGATATAATTATCTGATTGATATAATTTTTGTAATGCTGATACCTAGGACAACAAAGTACAATATTAAAAGCAAAGCATATCTATAATCAAGTCCTGAAAATTTAGGTATGTCCTGTATTTAGACAGTTTTCATCAAATTAACTTACAATTTTGTTTTGGCTTTTATACATTTATATTTTGATTATTAACTTATTGTATTATAGACAGCTTTCCGCAGTTAGTGAATGAAAAATTATAAAATAAAAACCAAGTTTTGTTATCCCTAAGGGACCAAAGGCCCATTTCAGTAAAACTGGTGTTGATTTTATGATATTTATATTAATATTTGTGGAAAATTGTCTGTTATATGATGCTATACATGATTTATCAGAATGGCCGATAACCGTTTCTTATCAAGCGGATATTAATTGGTTTGAAAGCCATGTTGTCATCCTTGTTATATATTTATCAGACATGTGCATCATCAAGAGGATCCTTCTCTATATGATCAATACCATCATCACCACCACAACTATCAGCCTTTGCATCATCAACACCATCCACATCAGGAATCATTCTTATTTTTAACAGTTACGCCCGTAGAGACCTCTAATCCGCAACAAAGTGCTTATTTTGATAGGTTCGAACATATTCCCGACTTAAAACATTAAAAATGGTTCCAATACCACTTTCACCATTACTATTATCAACATCATCCATACCAGCATCAGGAATCATTCTTACATTGTGAACATCTCTCTCTCTCTCTGCCCTCCCTGAGGTCCAAGAATGTCTCCACGCAACACTCCAAAAGGTCCTTGATGTCTTCATGTGGCCCTCCATGAGGTCTGAGGGTGTCTCCCTGTGACACTCCTCAAGGTTCAGGATGTCTCCATGCGACACTCCACAAGGTCCCAAGATGTCTCCCCGATACACTCCACGATGTACTAACATGGATGCTGTGAGTATTGGTGCAAAAAATGAGGACAAATTTTAAATTGTTTTGACGGGGCTGATTATTTACGTCACAAGTGAGGGGAAAGAAAAGGGAAGGAGGAAAGAAACCCCCTAGAAAAGAGATGGGGGTATGACATCACATGCCAAAACAATTTGAAATTTGTCCCCATTTTTTGCACCAATACTCACAGCATCCGAACATGTCTTCCTGTAAAATCCACAGTGCATTGCTACTAAGAATGATAACAATATTAGGTGGAAGCATATCATGATTATCATTCCAGAGATCCTAGGATGTCTCCTTGCGGCACTCTACAAGATCCAAGGATGTCTCCTTGTAGCACTCCACGTGGACCTACAATGTCTCCATGCAGAGGTTAGACAATCCTATTATATAAAGTAGTAAGCTTTTTTTTGTCTGCAAAGCATCTCACTAACTAATAGAGTGTAAAGGAGAGAGAGAGAGAAATAGGGAGATAGAGACAGAAAGATAGATAGGGAAAGAGAATAAAAGAAGAAAAAAGAAAATAAATAAATAAAGAGAGAGAGAGAGAGAGTGTGAAAAAAAGAAAGAAAGAGAGAGAGATAGTGAAGGGCAAAGTGAAATGCACCTTGTGAAAAGCTAGTGGCTACTCCCCAAGAGGCATCTAGAGGCATCTTGGGGGGATTACTCTTGAAGGGTGGAGGAACCCTTCCCAAAAATAGTCAGAAACCTGCCCAGGACCTAAGAGAAGCTACACTGTAAAGGAGAACCATGTCGATTCAGCATGATCCAATGTTACATACATACAGACTTACAGACAGAAACAAATCATGTTAATTTTATATAAGGATTATAGTAAATTAATATATTTTCTCATATTCAGTCTAGTATCGTATTATATTATGCCTTCGGCACCTCGGGGCTAAAAAACTAGTTTTAATCTTATAATTGTACATCCTATATCCGCGGAAAGCTGTTTATAATACGATGCGAGAAATAACTATTAATAACACCCACTAACCACCATTTCATACCCTTCTCGATTCAATATGTAATTATGAAGGTGTTGGTACCCTCCCCGAAATTAGTTATAAACCTTCCTGTGACCTATTAGAAGCTACCCTGTTAAGGAGAACCTACGATGGGTTTAGTGAGAACCTTCAGTACAAATTCAGGATCTACTGCAGTTCACGGTAAAATATTGCTGGTAACGGATATTGCCAAAAATCTATGAATCTTAAAGGCTGCTAGCTGCCAAACGGCTGAACGTACAGCTCATACCCGCACACCATTATGAGCGGTATAAGAAGGCCTACAAATAATCTGGAATAGCCAAGATCCAAGGATGCACAGGGAAAGCTTCACTAAAGAAAAAACGCTTAAAATAGGCCTTTTTCGCGCATTTCTCTGCACTGCGAGATAATTATGCATCATTGATTTATGGCTATTCCAGATTATTTGTAGGCCTTCTCATGCCGCCTAAAACAGTGAGCGGGCATGATCTGTACGTTCAGCCGTTTGGCAGCTACTAGCCTTTTAAATTCATAAATTTTTGGCCATATTCGTTACCAGCAATATTGCAGTAGATCCCAAATTCACATACAATATAAGAATTTATGTAAATATTAAAGAGCAATTACTCATACAAATATAAAAGATTATTAATTCCTTACACTGGTTATACCTTATTATAATACGTTGCGTCTATCTTACAATAAGACATATAATAAATTTTATATCTGCTCAAATTATATTCCAATAAATTTATTTTACAGTTCATAAATTATAAAATATCTAAAATAATAAAACTAAAAGATGAAGTCTACTTATTCTTTTTTGTATAAAAAATAGTATAAATTTGTAATTAATAAATTAAAAAGTTACGCCTAGCGGCAATTATTTAAACTAAAAATAATTTTAAAATTTATCCCTTTACAGACGATATTTATTCGACGATTTTACACTTTGAAAATTTGAAGATTTTTTCTATCAAATTATGAATAAATTATTTCTAATCATTTTATTTTAAGTATTTGATATTTTAAGTCTTTGTATAAAATGATAAACACGTTAAAATTTTTAGATTTGGAAAGAAAATAAAGTAGTGGGTTTAGTCATATTTTCACAGTAGCTTTTGATGGGTTATTTCAGGTTAGGTTAGGAGAGAGAGAGAGAGAGAGAGAGAGAGAGAGAGAGAGAGAGAGAGAGAGAGAGAGAGAGAGAGAGAGAGAGGTCTGTCCGTACGTCCGTAATGGATAGCTTTTTTCGTTATTTTAGGCATGATAGAATTGTCCTATCGATTTCGAACATTGCAAGGTGATTCCTTTAGTAGATAGGTACGATTTAGAAAGCGTAGCAACTCTATAATCATTACCAAAATGTCCGTACGTCCATTTTAAACATGTTGATTTTTACTTTTCAAACAACAAATTTTTATGTATCTAATCATCCGAATGATCTGATTTTTGGTAAATTGATTCCTTGTACAACAAAGTATAATTTTATAAGCGAAGCAATTCATTAATCAAGTCCTAAAAATGTAAGTATGTCCATAAACATTATGAAGCAGTTTTTCAACAAATTTACTTACAATTTTGCTTCGACTTTTATTCTGATTATTCACTTCTGACACTATACAAGTGTTAATGTCCCTTTGTCTTACCGTTTTCATTCTGCTATCTGCAGTTCGATAATAGTTATATATATCTTTTCATTTTTCAGGCAAAGTTATACCAATTATATCATTGTTTTTCTCTTGTTAATACGTCATTCTTGGACATATTGTTAAAATTTTGCATGCATAAAAAACTAAATACCCAATAAATGATTAAACCTTATTTATAGCCATTATTTGAGATTAAACCAGTTCTTTGACCTCTGACACATGGTTTTAATATATTTTTATCTTGATATTCGTGGAAAATGGTATGTAATACGAAGCTATATATGGTTTTTAAGAATGTCTCAGAACCGGTTCTAATCCAGCAGTTTCGAGGCCATACTGAAAATGCTTTTTCAGTATTGCCTTCAACTAGTTCTAATAAATTGGATGTTTTTAAGTTTCGAAATCATACTGAAATAGTTATTCCTCGCATCGTATTATAAACAGCTTTCCGCAGATATAGAATGTACAATTATAAGATTAAAACCAGTTTTTTAGCCCGTACCTTTGGTTTTAATCTTATGATTGTACATTTCTATATTCGTAGAAAACTGGATATAATACCATGCTAGACATAGTTTTTTCGTATGGATGAGAACCGGTTCCTATCCACCGGATTCGAATGAATACGAGAAAAGATTTTCCAGTATTTTTAAACAGATAGATATCTGCTGGATTAGTACTGATTCTCATCCATGCTGAAAAATTGTATTAAAGAAACTTTCCCACAAATATTAAAATAAAATTATGAAAATACAAATCGTGCTGGTTTTAATATTGTTTTGATACGATGAGATAAATAACTAGTATGGCTGAGAACCGGTTCTAATCCAGAGATTATTAATCAGTTTCAAATCCATACTGGAAATATAAATAATTACCTGTGAATAAAATTTAACCAACATCAAATTATCGGCCATTGTCTCATCCCTTCAGATCCCTATGTTTTATCGTATTATAGACAGCTTTCCGCGGACACTATGCGGATAGTATTGCTGAGAACAGGTTCTAATCCAGCGGATATTAATCGGTTTCAAATTTTGCAGGTGGTGGATCTGCCTGCTCTACACCCAGATGCCAAAGTCGACCAACATCTCCACATCAGGAAACAATTATTACATCAACTTCACCCTTTGCCTATAAGCTGAGAAAAATAGCCTAAAACCATCCCAAGACATTCATAAAGCTTCCCTAAACTACAACCCATTCTGACCAGTATTTTTACAGATTTTAAGCTTCAGACAAAAAAAATTAATATACTTTATAAACTAGACTAGTTGATTCGCCCCTAGTCTCTTGGGTAGTTTGAGAAAGCTCAGAAAAATAGCCTAAAACCATCCCATAACATTTATAAAGCTTCACTACAACCAATTCTGACCAGTATTTTTACAGATTTTAAGCTTCAGACAAAAAAAATTAATATACTTTATATACTAGACTAGTTGCTTTGCCCCTAGTCTCTTGGGCAGTTCGAGAAAGCTCATAAAAATAGCCTAAAACCTTCCCATGACATTTATAAAGCTTCCTTACACCCCATTCTGACCAGTATTTTTACAGATCTTAAGCTTCAGACAAAAAAAAAACTTATTACTTTCTATAATAGGACATCAGAGAAAACAGAAAAATCAGAAAAATAGCCCAAAACTTATACAGATTATTAAAATATTCAATCCCTGAAAATTTCAGCCATCTATCTAGAATAGAAGTAGAAAATATCTTGAAAACTTAAAAATGTAGAACCAATCTAGCACCCTTGTTAATTGACGAATCTTAATGAAACTTGGTGAAAATATGAAGAATGTTAACACATGTTTCATTCCTGAAAACTTCAGCCTTCTATCTTATATAGGAGCCAAGAAAATCATGTTTCCCCTTTTCTGTCTCCTACAGCCAGACGGACATACGGACACTTCGAATTATAGAGTAGCTTCGCTACACACATGGACAACATTTACATACTTAGGGTGGGTTAAAATGAGACATAAAAAGATAACCTATTTTTTTTCTATTTTCATGGCATAATAGGGCTCGGCAGCCTGTATGCCTCAGGAAAACCCTTTACAATTTTAAAAATAAACTGAAAGTTTAAACTTGACCCAACTTGGCATTCCCTCTTGTAAAGAAATCTTTTTAAAACATCAAAATGGATCCAAATTTGTGGCTTAGACACGGCTAACGCGCGGTTGCCGAGCCCTGTATGATATTGTTGAAAAACTATGTATATTAATTACCTTAATAAGACCTAAAAGTTATAATAAGTTATAATTGAGGTATAAGTCAGTGCTAAAAAACTTTTCTCTCCAAAATGAATTAAATTGGAAATTTTGAATTTTGAACCATTTGAGTAGGTTAGTTCTGGGGACATTTTCTTATCCAGAATCACAATGATATGTGCATGATAAGTTATATTATACAAACCATTAACTGTATGTGATAGGTTTTAACTTTATTTTCATTTAATATAAGCTTTAGTTGGCATTTGTGACTGGTAAAGTTAAAAAATCCCCAAAACCGCCAAAAATTCCACTGTGGGGGGGGGGGGTCACATACATAAATGCATCATTGTATAAAGAGTTAGGCCGGGTTAAGTAGAATAATAGCAGATTCCTCTATTTTTTTTATGCATTTGGGGGAATGAATCTCAAATCAAACTTTATGCAACATTCCAAGCAATATAAATTTAACATCTGGCATTTTTTACAAGAAAATCTTTATTAATTGGAGTCAATCTACCCTTCATTTTAGATGTGTTCTCTTACTTAAAGATATTATTATATTATATTCACTCGCCTCTAGTGGCACTTTAGATGTTTTTATTTGTTAAAGTCTCTACATTACTTCTTTATTTTACGATAATTCACTTTATTTTACGTTGAAGTCTCCCATATATTTTTAAAATTTTCGATTTTTTTGTCATTTCTCTTTGGAGGGTGGTTGTACCCTCCCCCAAAATAGTTATAAACCTTCCCAGAACCATGAGAATCTACCCTGTTAAGGAAAACCCGATCGGTTCAGTGGTTAGCGAGATCCTTCGGTACAGACACACAGACAAACAAACATCCTGTTACTTTAGTATAAGGATTAGCAATCGCCTAATCCAACTTAACCTAACCTAACCTAAAATGACCTACCAAAAGCCACCGTGAAATTACGATAAAACGCCCCTTATGAGGCGTTGCCACGTATGAGACTATACCCACAGGATGTTTGTCTGTTTGTAATGAAGGTTCTCACTAACCAATAAACCGATATGGTTTGCCTTTATAGGGTAGCTTCTCATAGGTCCTGGGAAGGTTTAAAATCATTTTTGGGAAGGTACCACCATCCTTTCAAGAAAAATCCCCCCCCCCCCAAATTTTTTCTAAAAAGACAGATCCTGTTACTATATATAAAAAAAGACATTTTTATTTTTAGATGTCTGGTCTAATTCAGAGAGAGAGGGGACAATGGGCTGTTTATAACACTAGTCCAAAAAGTCCTATAGAAAACATTTTCTTATTTGTTAGCATATCAACTTTTGGGACTTTACTAAATTTTAATTGGTTGGATAATTAAGTTGAACATTTCAACCATTAATCTTACGCAACAGTATGGGTAATTTTATGTATCATCATTAGGAATGTACATTAATTTGTCTTATCCCTTTAGATCCCTGATTTAATATGAATTTTAATATTTGTTTGTGTATGTATGTAAATTATAAAGCGGGACATTTTGTAAATGTTAAAAATTGAAAGATTCTTTTTAACAAAAGTTGTCCCAAATATAGGTATTATAAGAATGTTAATATTTGTTTGTGTATAACTAGATTATAAATTCTCCCTGTTGCTCTCACAGATCCAGCAGGAATACTTCTCCTTCCAGAACATATGCCAGGTACTGATTTGAAACCGACTAATATCCGCCGGATTAGAATCTGTACTCAGCCATACTGTCCGCATAATGTCCGCGGAAAGCTGTCTATAATACGATCACAGATCTAGCAGGAATGCTTCTCCTTCCAGAACATATGCCAGGTATTGATTTGAAACCGATTAATATCCGCTGGATTAGAACCTGTTCTTAACAATGCTATCTGCATAATTTCCGCGGAAAGCTGTCTATAATACGATCAGAGATCTAATAGGAATTCCTCTCCTTCCAGAGCATAAGCCAGGTACTGATTAGAAACCAATTATTATCCGCTGGATTAGAACCTGTTCTCAGCAATGCTATCCGCATAATGTCACCGGAAAGCTGTCTATAAAGCGCAGCAAGAGAAAATTTCAGGAAAGCATGCTTAGTTATAGCAGGAGTACAAAAAAGCTTCAAAGGACTCCGATCACAATGCTACAAATATAAAATATGCCTAAAATTGAACAGAGAACAATAGTTTCAGGTTAAATTTTGTTTTTGTTGCAGTCAGTCGTAAATGGATAAAGTCACTCCAAAAAAAGACATGTGACGTCATAAAAATGGGTGATTGTCCATCTCTTTTTTAGGGGGTTTCTTTCCCACATCTCCTCTCATCTCCCTCATTTTTATGACGTTACATCGAGCGACTTTCCCGATTTACGGTCAGTCCTTTAAAAGGCAATTTCACCAAACCGATAATACCCAAGTTTTTTTTCTATTATAGTCATAATGCTGATCAATATGGCTGTTCCAGTCATCTTCAGAGACATGCAGAGGAACAATCAGGATGTTCTTGCCATCATTGCTCAAGGTTAGGTTAGATAGATAGATAGATAGATAGATAGATAGATAGATAGATAGATAGATAGATAGATAGATAGATAGATAGATAGATAGATAGATAGATAGATAGATAGATAGATAGATAGATAGATAGATAGATAGATAGATAGATAGATAGATAGATAGATAGATAGATAGATAGATAGATAGATAGATAGATAGATAGATAGATAGATAGATAGATAGATAGATAGATAGATAGATAGATAGATAGATAGATAGATAGATAGATAGATAGATAGATAGATAGATAGATAGATAGATAGATAGATAGATAGATAGATAGATAGATAGATAGATAGATAGATAGATAGATAGATAGATAGATAGATAGATAGATAGATAGATAGATAGATAGATAGATAGATGTTCTTGCCACCATTACTCAAGGTTAGATTCTTGACTTTGCTTTTAATTACCTTATTAGGGGCAATAAATATCATTTTTCAGCTCATATATCAATAAAACTTGGACAAAGTAGCCTCGGACAAAGTAGCCTCGGACAAAGTAGCCTCTGGACAAAGTAGCCATTTGGACAAAGTAGCCTCGGGACATTTACTTAAGAAAAGTAGTCTCCTAAGGAAAATACATAGGTGGTTTAGAATTTCGTGGATTTTACAAAAATTGGATGGTAGATTTTTACAATTTTTAATATTGTTTTTACAATTTTAAATATTGTATTTTCAAAATTTTTAATATTGTTTTACAATGTTTAGGTTAGGTTAGGTTAGGTTATAGGCTATTTATATAGTCAACCCAATCAATTATTCATTTGTGTCACACCCGACGAATCGTAATCTGTCCTACTTTTGATTCCTGTGACGTCATAAGAATAAGGGATTATCCATCTCTTTTTAAGGGGTTTTCTTTTCCACTTCCCCTCTCATCTCACTCATTTTTATGACGTCAAAGGAATCAAAAGTATGACAGAGTGGGATTCTGTCGTCACACCCCACCCCAAGGCTTATTGGGTTAGGAAAAAACGTGGAAACGGTTTTCACAGGATGTACTGGGACCTTATAGTGAATTAAGAACATTTTTTCCCTAAATTGAACTTTTATAGCTCACCATAGTTGAAAATATTTAAATTACTTTTGGTGATCAAATTTTACTTTTATTTTTAGAGTACCAACACCCTGCCTCCTTTATTGCCTTTTTTGTCTTTCATGTTTATCATGCAAATTTGTTCACATTACTGTAGTAGAATAGATACTTGAGCTTTCTTAAAAGGTCTCTAACATTTTTCTAGCTCTAATACTTTTTTATATATCTTATTTCAAAGTATTGCTATGAAATCATATTTTACACAGTAAAAAGGTGAAACATAAAATTAAATATTTTAGAGAAAATAAATCTTTCTAATATTGCTCCAAATTGATTAAATTAAAAGGTTAAATATCTACTTTCAATGGACAATCCAAATACATACTTTTTAAAAGCGAAGCTTTTCTATACTTAGGGCCGGTCCGTCCGTACGTCCGTCCGTAACGGATAGCTTTTTACTTTGTTAATTTCGGCATGTCAGAATTGTTCTATCCATTTCAAACTTTGCATGGTGATTCCTTTAGTAGTTAGGTACGATTTAGAAAGCGTAGCAAATCTATAATCATTACCAGAATGTCCGTTCTTCCATTTTAAACATGTTGATTTTCTACTTTTTAACAACCAATTTCCGATTAATCTGATTTTTGGTATACTGATTCCTAGGACAACAAAGTACAATATTATAAGCGAAGCAACTCTATAATCAAGTCCTAAAAATGTAAGTATGTCCATAAATATTATTCTGTATCAAGCAGTTTTTCAACAAATTTACTTACAATTTTGCTTCGACTCTTATACATTTATATTCTGATCATTCCGTTCTGACACTATACAAGTGTTAATGCCCGTTTGTCCTACTGTTTCAGTGCTTCGTTTTTATGGATGTTGTCATCCTTGTTAAGACTATATAGGAGTTTTATGATTTTTAGTGTCTCGCCTTTTGCGCCTACTGCACCTGGCAGGAATTAGTGCCAACCTGCCCACCAATTTTAGGTCTCATGGTTTTCCTAGAATTTTCATTTACGCCACTACGCCAGTAGGTTTCATGGTTTTCCTTAAATAATTGTTGACCTTATAGGCCTGAAATTAGTTTTAAACTTTATTTTTTAGTGTCTCGCCACCTGCGCCTTCTGCACCTGGCAGGAACTGGTGTCAACCTGCCCATCAACCTTACCATCATTATTATTCAAGTGTTCCAGGTATGTTAAAGTAACAGGAACTCTGTCTGTCTGTCTGTTTGTTTGTTTGTCTGTCTGTTTGTCTGCCTGTTTGTCTGTCTGTTTGTCTGTCTGTCTGTTTGTCTGTCTGTCTGTTTGTCTGTCTGTTTGTCTGTCTCTTTGTCTGTCTGTTTGTCTGTCTGTTTGTCTGTCTGTCTGTCTGTTTGTCTGTCTGTTTGTCTGTCTGTTTGTCTGTCTGTTTGTCTGTCTGTTTGTCTGTCTGTTTGTCTGTCTGTTTGTCTGTCTATCTGTCTGTCTGTCTGTCTGTCTGTCTGTTTGTCTGTCTGTCTGTCTGTTTGTCTGTCTGTCTGTTTGTCTGTCTGTTTGTCTGTCTGTTTGTCTGTCTGTTTGTCTGTCTGTCTGTCTGTTTGTCTGTCTGTTTGTCTGTCTGTTTGTCTGTCTGTTTGTCTGTCTGTTTGTCTGTCTGTTTGTCTGTCTGTTTGTCTGTCTGTTTGTCTGTCTGTTTGTCTGTCTGTTTGTCTGTCTGTTTGTCTGTCTGTTTGTCTGTCTGTTTGTCTGTCTGTTTGTCTGTCTGTTTGTCTGGCTGTTTGTCTGTCTGTTTGTCTGTCTATCTGTCTGTCTGTCTGTCTGTCCGTCTGTCTGTCCGTCTGTTTGTCTGTCTGTTTGTCTATCATTTTGTGTGTTTGTACCAAAGTATATTGCTAACTACTCTCTGATATGTTACTGCTTTACAATGGAGCTTCTAATAGGTCTTATTTATCTTATCATCTGTATTATTCAAGTGTTCCAGGTATGATAAAGTAACAGGATGTATATCTGTCTGTGTATCTGTACCAAAGTGTCTTGCTAACCGCTGGACCAATATGATTCTCATTTACAGGTCCTTCACATAGGTCCTAAGAAGGTTTATAACCTTATCATTTTTATTATTCAAGTGTTCCAGGTATGATAATGACTCTAGGGGGCTTAGTGTCGCTTCGGGTTCTAGACCTTCCCATGCACCTTGTGTCATTTCACCCAATCAGACAACCAACCCTTTGTTTACACGATCTTTTGTCTGATAAGTTCAACTGTGCATTAGGGTGGGTTGATTTTGGACAATTTTATCTTTTCCGACAATTAGCGGATGCGCCATAGTCGCGGGTTATCATTATACTAAAGTAACAGGATGTTTGTTTGTCTATTTGTGTGTCTGTGTGTTTGTACCAAAGAATCTCACTAACAGCTTAACCGCTCGGGTTCTTCTTAACAGGGTAGCTTCTCATAGGTCCCGGGAAGGTTTATAACTTTTTTGGGGGAGGGAACTACCACCCTCCCAAGAGAAATCGCCCCTAGAAAAAGATTCCCCCCCCCCACAAAAAAAAAAACTTTCTTTAACTAAAAATTCTTTTTCTTTTTCTTTTCAAATCTTAGATACCTAATAAATTGGGTTATCAAATTTGACTCTCCCCTCATCAAGTGCCCCTAGAGGCCTCTGCTAGTAATACAAATATAACACTCTACAAATGTTAATGTTTGTTTGTCCTACGCTTTTAGAGCTTTGCTTTTATGGATGTTGTCATCCTTGTTTGTTGTAAAAGCAATGGTTTTATACTATCGCTTAACAACATTAAAACCGCGGTTGTGCGGTTGAATAAGAGGTTTATAGTCAGCTTTCCGCGGATATTATGCGGATAGTATTATTGAGAACCGGTTCTAATCCAGCGGATATTGTTAAGGAACGCCAACACTGTCACAGGCCTCCAGCAGGGCAGCATCTCCCTCCAGAACTAAACAGGATGACAGAATGGCAGGTCCAGGTAAAATAATGTTTCTTTCCCAGAGCTGGATCTTTAAATCATTTCAATGGTGCGCCAAATCGGGGTGCGCCGAATTTCAGCCAATTACAGTGCGGCATTTCGTAAAATGCTGTGCTTTCCTGTTGGAAAGTTGGCTCACCCCGATTTGGCGCACCATTGAAATGATTTAAAGATCCAGCTCAGTATACATTCAAAACTGATAAATACCTGGTGGATAAGAACTGGTTCTAAGCCATGCTTAAAAATCATGTATCATGCCTTAGGCATTTCAGGGCTAAAAAACTGGTTTTAATCTTACAGTTTCATGTTTAAATTTGCAAAAAAAATTAGGCTGTTTATTACACACACCCCACCCGAAGGCGTGTTAGGTTAGAAAAAACCCCCCGCAGAAACGGTTTACACAGGATGTACTGGGACCTTATGGTGAGTTCAGAACATGCTTTCCCTAAATTGAGTTAGTACCTTCCCATAGTAGAAAATTTTAAAATTACTTTTGGTGATCAAATTTAACTTTTATTTTTAGACTACCCTCACCTAACCTGCTTTATTGTCTTATTTTGTCTTTCATGTTTGTCATACAAATTCGCTCATATTACAGTTGAAATGACAGATGTTAGAGCTTTTTAAAAAGGTCTCTAACATTTTTCTAGCTCTAATACTTTTTGAGATATCTTATTTCAAAATATTGCTTTAAAATCCTCTTTTACACAGCAAAAAGTTGAAATATAAAATTAGTCATTTTAGAGAAAATTACAAGTATCTTCATGTAAATCTCTCTAATATTGCTCCAAATTGACCAAATTGGACAGCTAAGGTGCCTAAACCTATCTACATTCAATGGACAATCCAAATACACACTTTTTGAGACTTTTTAAGCGAAAATTAGCATGCTGTAGTGATTTTTAAAATTGCTAAAGGAAAAAATGTTTCCTGTTTTTTTTAAAACAAATTGAAGTTTAATCGACTTAAGCAAGTATTTTAAGGTAAGTTATGGTGTATAAAGTTGTCACTTTGTAATTAGAAAGCCAAAAAAACACAATCATATGATATTTGAACTAATAGAAACATATCGTCCAAAAAATAGACATAAACATTGAAAATGAACCAAAAATTGGTAAGAATTTTAAGCATTTCCAAGCAGTTTACAAATGTAATCTACTATTCTAGTAATTTTATCTAAGAAAAGTTGATTGGCCTTTTAAATTTTTTAAACCTTATGAAAAAAATTTAGTTTTGCCACCTTAACTAAGAAAACAAAGTAATTATAAGACTTTCATGGATGATCTCACATATAATAAAAGAAAAAAATGTATTCTTAGGCCACATTTTTTTTGTTAATATACACTATTAGATACTCTAAACTAGTACTGAGATTTCTAAAAGTAATAAATAATAATTAATTTAGAGTTTCTTGTACCTTAAACACCTATTAAATTATTAAAAATGCCTTCAAAGTGTTTTTTTTATAAAAAATTAAATCACATTTGTTTCTTTGATATTACATTTTAGGCTTCTCCTGGTGACTTATAAAGTCTCAAAAAGTGTGGATTTGGATTGTCCATTGAATGAAGATAGGTTTAGGCGCCTTAGCTGTCCAATTTGGTCAATTTGGAGCAAAATTAGAGAGATTTATATGAAGATACATGTAATTTACTCTAAAATAACTAATTTTATATTTCAACTTTTTGCTGTGTAAAAGATGATTATACAGCAATACTTTGAAATAAGATATCTCAAAAAGTATTAGAGCTAGAAAAATGTTAGAGACCTTTTTAGAAAGCTCCAATATCTGACATTTCAACTGTAATGTGAGTGAATTTTTATGATAAACATGAAAGACAAAATAAGATAATAAAGGAGGTTAGGTGAAGGTAGTCAAAAAATAAAAGTAAAATTTGATCACCAAAAGTAATTTTAAAATTTTCTACTATGGGAAGGTACTAACTCAATTTAGGGAAAGCATGTTCTAGATTCACCATAAGGTCCCAGTACATCCTGTGTAAACCGTTTCTGCGGGGGGTTTTTTCTAACCTAACACGCCTTTGGGTGGGGTGTGTACACTAGTCTCAAAAGTTTTATAATAATGTGTTCTTATTTGTTATCTTGACAAGTTTGGGTACTTTTATTGAAGTTTGATTGGTTGGTTCAATAATTTGAGTGCCTAAACGTTTTAACCACTGCTTGTAATCTATAGAAGTAGTTATTTAGCATCATTAGGGATATACATCAATTTATCGGCCATTGTCTTATGTCTTTACTCTTTAGATCCTTGCTTTACTTATAAATATATTATTACTTGGATGTTGCGCCAGATTTTCGAGAAAGACTAAACTACATAACTATTGCGTCACTTTTGAGGAAGACGATTCCCTTTTCTCCCATCTCTTTTGAAGAGATTTTCTTCACCCCTTCCCTTTTTCTTCAAGAAATGTATATGACATCAAAGTGACACAAAAGTTATGTAGGTACTTGCTTACATGTGGTAGACTGGAGCACCGAAAACCCCCCCCCCCCCGCTTAGTTTTGACAAAAATAAAAAATAAGGGGGGGGGGGTAGTTTTTTAATGTCTGGAAAACGGCAAGGAGGAAAAAAGCACAGCAAGGCAAAGACTTAACCCCCCCCCCCCCTTTAATTTTGAAGAAAATCAAAAATAAGGGGGGGGTAGTTTTTTCACTGTACAACACGCCAGAAAGTTCAGTGAGGTAAATCAAGTAAATCCAGTATGCCAGAGGGGAAACCTTATTACAGGGATATTCATGTTTTGGGGCATAATTTCCTTATTTATTGACTGATTTTAGTGATTGATGTATCCCTGAACAGGTAGTCTTAAGGAGAATATATCAGAAGTGTTTTCATGGGGACTGTCCCCATGATTTTCTTTGATTTTCTTCAAAATTAAGGGGGGGGGGGTTAAGTCTTTGCCTTGCTGTGCTTTTTCCCTCCTTGCCGTTTTCCAGACATTAAAAAACTACCCCCCCCTTATTTTTGATTTTTGTCAAAACTAAGCGGGGGGGGGGGGGGGTTTCGGTGCTCCGGTCTTCACATGTAAGCAAGCACCGTTATGTAGTTTAGTCTTTCTCCAGATTTTTATATACTCGCATCTGTCTAAAATAACGTTAGACCTCAATCCGCCCCCTTTACCTTCTTCCCCTCCCCTTTTACTGGAAGAACAAACTGACCAATAAAAGAGGTCCATATTACCCAACTAAATTTTCAACAAATTTTCCCCTGTCAATATATCCATGTAGATCCTTAATCCTTATAAAAGAAGTAACAGGATGTCCGTCTGTCTGTCTGTCTGTCTGTCTGTCTGTCTGTATGTGTGTTTGTGTGCATGTTTATACCGAAGGATCTCGCTAACCGCTGAATCGATCTGGTACTCCTTCTTAGGTCTTGAAAAGGTTTATAACTATTTTGGGGAACGGTACCACCACCCTCCCATGAGAAATCGCCCCTAGCTAAAAAAAATTTTCTACTTTTTCTTTTTAAATGTAAAATAAGAATTTGATTATCAAATTTAACTCCCCCCTCCTCAAGTGCCCCTAGAGGCCTCTAGGGGGCATATCCTTAATAGTTATTTATAGTATTTAATGCGAGAAAGTATAAATTACTATATTTATTTTGAATACAGGAATAATTTTACTAATGTCTCATGTAATATACCCTCTCGGGTTCCAGGACAAACGCAGGAGTGTTAAAATATTAATTTGATTAAGTATTTCGATAGAGATTAGGTTAGGTTAAGATATGAATGTACAAATAAGCCCCCCGCAGGGGTTAGGCATTTAAAAACCTAAAAGAAGGTCTAAAATAGGTTAAATTAGGTTAAGTGTCCACTCCTGCGTTTGTCATAGGACCCATTCTCGTATTCATTCGAAACTGGTGGATTAGAACCGGTTCTCATTAATGGGAAAAAAAAACTATGTCTAGCATTGTATTATATCCAGCTTTCTACGAATATGAAAATGTACAATCATCAGATTAAAACCAGTTGTTTTATCTTGTGCCTTTGGCGTCTCGTGGCTTAAAAAACTGTTTTTTATCTTATAATTGTACATTTTATATCCGCGGAAAGCTGTTTATAATACGTTGCGAGAAATAAATATTCCAAAATAACTATATCCATTAATTAGGTGAAGTGTCAAGAAAACTTGGCAAGGATCCACGAAGCAGAACTCCATCAGAAGTCAGCTCAGCAGGTAATCAATATCTGCTGGATTAGAACCAGTTCTCAGTCATACTATCCGCATAGTATCCGCGGAAAGCTGTCTATAATATTAATAAATAAATATAATAAAACTCTAATCTAATATCTAAAGGGATAAGACAATGGCAGATAAATTTATGTACATACCCAATGATAATACATAAAATTACCCCTTCAGTAAATACAATTAGTGGTTGAAACATTTGAACACTTAACTTCACTGAAGTCCCTAAAGCTGTTAAGCCAATGAATAAGAAAACGTCATTGTAAACCTTTTGGGACTACAAAACCGATTAATATTTGCTGGATTAGAACCGGTTCTCAGCCATACTTAAAAATTATGTATTGACTTCAGGACCGTCAGTGTCAGTAAGAGCATCACGCGCATCAAGTAGAGCGGCCTCACCACCTCAACATTCATCCGCAGCAAGCTCTACATCCGATAGGAATAATATTCAATTTAAAGAATCTGTATGCCTTTGGGTGGTTTTAGGCTATTTTACCAAGGCTAAATTAAGAAAAGTTTCTTAAATCTTAAGCTTTAGGCAAAAAAAACCTTACTACTTTATATTATAACTAGCGGCTACGCCCCTTGAGGCCTCTAGTGGCACTTTAAATGTTTTTGTTTGTTAAAGTTAATTTTTTATGTACGATACCACTTTTTTTGACGTTGAAGTCTCCCAGATTTTAAGAAAATTTTCAATTTTTTGTCATTTCTTTTGGGAGTGTGGTAGTACCCTCCCCCAAAATAGTTAAAAACCTTCCCAGGACATATGAGAATCTACCCTGTTAAGGAGAACCCGATCGGTTCAGCGGTTAGCGAGATCCTTCGGTACACACAGACAGACAGACAAACATCCTGTTACTTTAGTATAAGGACTAGCGGCTTCGCCCCTAGCCTCTAGGGGCTTTTCCCCAAAAGGTTTAATTAAACCAATTTTTCCTATTTTAGATTTAAAAGAAATTTTTTTTTTTTAAATTGGGGAGGTCTAGTCGACCCCACTATTTAAATTTTTTTTGGGGGGGGGATTTTTCATTTTTGGGGGGGTTGGGGGTGTCTCACCACCCAAAAAAATAGTTATAAACCTTCCAGGGACCTATGAGAAGCTACCCTGTAAAGGAGAACCCGATCGGTTCAGCGGTTAGCGAGATCCTTCGCTACAAACAAACAGACAGACAGACAAACAAACAAACAAACAGACAGACATCGTTCTACTTTGTATCATAGATTAAACAAAAATATTATAGAGTGGATACGTTATTTTTTATATATTTTATGCAAGGATCTAAAGGGATAAGATAAAGGCCGATAAATTTGCTGTACATCCCCAGTGATAATACACAAAAATACCCCTTCAGTAGATTATAAATATTGGTTAAAACACTCAGCTTAATGAGCCAACCAATCAAAATGCAATTCCCCAAAGTTGTGAAGCCAACTAATAAGAAAACGTTATTATAAAACTTTGGGGACTAGTGTTATAAACAGCCCACTTTCCCTAAAGGGCAAATTGCCTTTCAATGAAAATGATATGTCCTTAAAAGGAGCATGTCATTGTATAGATTATAAATAAAAGAAATTGACACATTTCAATGTATTAGTCCGTTTATGGCAAAAAAGATGCACAAATTGTCAACATAATGATGTCTGCCAGCTCTACATCCGGCAGGAAAATTTTGTTAATTTATGGGGATCTAAAGAGATAAGACAATGGCTGATAGTGGTTGAAATGTCTTGATTTCAAAGCCATACAGATATAAGTTGTTAATCAATTGTAACTAAAAGCTTAGTTCAAATTAACAACACACTGTTTCTTACAATCAGATAGACAGACAGACATTTTGCCATATTTCTCGACTTATTCATTTATTAGTCAATTTTCTAGTATGTCTTCGATAATGATTAATATTTAGTAGATAAGAACCAGTACTGAAAAAACATGTATAGCATTGTATTGCAGACAATTTTCCACGAATATTAAAATAAAATTCCTAATATTAATGTCAGTTTTGTTAGCTGGGCCTTCAGCACCTTTGGGGGCTTACAAACCTAGTTTTAATCATATAATTTTTTATTTTAATATCCGTGGAAAGCAATCTATAATATGATGCAATAAATGACTACTAGGTTTATGCTTTTTAAAAGCGAAGCTTTTCTATAATTAGGGTCGGTCCGTCCGTCCGTCCGTCCGTCCGTCACTCCGTACGTCCGTCCGTCACGGATAGCTTTTTTTCGTTAATTTAGGCATGTTAGAATTGTCCTATCGATTTCAAACTTTGCATGGTGATTCCTGCAGTAGTTAGATACGATTTAGAAAGCGTAGCAACTTTATAATCATTACCAAAATGTCCGTACGTCCATTTTAAACATGTTGATTTTTTTACTTTTTTAACAACAAATTTTTATATGATCTAATTATCCGATTGATCTGATGTTTTGTATACTGATTCCTGGAACAACAAAGTACAATATTATAAGCGAAGCAACTCTATAAATAAGTCCTAAAAATGTAAGTATGTCCATAAACATCATTCTGTATCAAGCAGTTTTTCAACAAATTTACTTACAATTTTGCATCGACTCTTATACATTTATATTCTGATTATTCAGTTCTGACACTATAGAAGTGTTAATGTCCGTTTGTCCTACCGTTTCAGTGCTTCGCTTTTATGGATGTTGTCATCCTTGTTTTAATGAAAATATAGAATATTAAACTGTTGTACAGATATGAAAACATTGTTCAAGTAGTGTCTCCACAGAAACATGGTAAGCTCTTATCATTAACTCAGGCATGTTAGAATCGTCCTATTGGTCCTGGGACAAATGCAGGAGTCCCAAACGTCGGAGTGGACAAACGCAGGAGTGGACACTTAAACTAACCTAACCTTTTTTAGACCAACTTATAGGTTTTTTAAATGCATAACTCCTGCAGGGGGCTTATTTGTACATTCATTTCTTAACCTAACCTAATCTCTATAGAAATACTCAAATAAATTGATATTTTAACACTCCTGCCTTTGTCCACCCCGATGTATGGGACTCCTGCGTTTGTCCTGGAACCGTCCTATTGATTTCAAACTTGAAATAAGGATTCCTGTAGCAGTTAGAAAGCAAAGCAACTCTACAATCATTACCAGAAAGTCTACATGTTTATTCTGAACAAGATGGTTTTGAGATATTCAATAGGTATGGTCCTAATTAGGGTTGCGCCGGATATCCGGTCTGTCCGGATATCCGGTCATTTTCAATATCCGGCCAGATACCGGATATTAAAACTATTCGGTTACATGATATCCGGCTGATTTTTTACGCCGGATATCCGGTAATTTGTCGGATATCGAACGTTGGCAAGATATCCGGCCGGAACCGGATATCCGGCATTATAAATCAGCCGGATATCCGGTATCCGGCCAAAAATGTATCCGGCCCAACCCTAGTCCTAACCCCTTGAGTTTTGGAAAATGAATTCCTTGGATCATTGGGAATTATGTTTTAATTATGTTATAACCTGTTATAAAGTCCTAAAATGTAAGTATGTCTACAGTAAGCATCATCATGTCTATCTCTTATCTATTTATAAGCTTAGTAACTGGCATTTCTGTCAGGAATTATAAGTGAAAAGACAATGGATAATAATTGATCCCCAATGATGATAAACAAAACTATATGTTAACATGGTTATAAAACTTTTGGTGCCAGTGAAATTTACATTCCAAATTTCAAGGGAAGGAGGGGACATTGGGCTGTTTATTATACTATTTCTCAATGTTATAAATATGATAATGTTTTCGTATTTGTTGGCTTAACAACTTTGGGGACTTTTATTGAATTTTGATTGGTTCGTTAACTTGAGTGTCCACAAGTTTCAACCACTAATTGTAATCTACAGAAGTGGTAATTTTGTGGATCGTCACAATCTTTCAATCTATGCCAATTTTCCCTCCCTTCTTGATATCTATCTATATCTAGGTGTTCAAGTCTCAGGGGGTGGACCATGTCTGATGTATGTGAGAGAAACATTTCAAATAGTTGGATCTAACCAGGAACATACACCCCCAGGTTGTTGAGGTAGATTTTGTAAAGATAAGCTAAATTGGGAATCGTCCCTTTCATGGCAATGCCCCTTAAGGGGCGATTCGCCATATTTTTTAAATAGCTTTTTATGGTTATTTTAGGTTAGCTTAGGTGATTGCCCTGCAGGGTTATTAAATAGGGAAAAAAGCTGCTTTGAAGATACTCAGAATTGCCCCTTAAGAGGCGTTGCCTCAAAAGGGACTATACCCATTAGATTTTGTTAGAATTAGGAATTAGGAAGAATTTTTGAGGATTATGAAGAATTTTTGAGAAAAAGCTAGATTTGAATTGAATCGGGATAAAATTTGTGACAATTAGGAAGAATTTGTGAGAATCAGGAAGAATTTGTGAGAATAAAGAAGAATTTGTAAGAATAAGGAAGAATTTGTGGGAAATAAGGAATATTTTGTGAGGATAAGCTAGATTTTGTTAGAATTAGGAAGAATGTGTGTGAATAAGAAAGAATTTGTGAGCATAAGCAAGAATTTGTGAGAATAAGGAAGAATTTGTTAGAACATGGAAGAATTTGTGAGAATATAGAAGAATTTGTGAGAATAAGGAAGAATTTGTAAGAATAAGAAAGTATTTGTGAGATTAAGTAAGAATTTGTGTGATTAAGCAAGAATTTGTGAGAATAAGGAAGAATTTGTGAGAAAAAGAAAGAATTTGTGGGAATTAGGAAGAATTTGTGAGAATAATTACAACTTAATAATTAATATTTTTTAATACATAAACCTGCAGCAAGTAAATTATATATTGAATGCTCATTGGTTTAGGGGAATCATTAATATAAAAAATAATCAGTATATCTTCAATAGCAGTAGATAAAAAACATAATTAGAAAATGACAAAATGACTGGTTGGCGGATGTATAGCTCTGCCACTATAATGAAACAGTACAGGCTTATCACTCTAATCTGAATTGTGTATGTATGATGATCAGATTGTTACAGAAGGACAAATATCTCCATATGACATCATCAGGTACAATGAGAAGCTTGACAAAAAAATTTAAAAATGAGCCGTGTGACGTCATAAAAGGAGAGCTGAGAGGAGAAAAGCTGTCACAAAGCTAATTTTTTCGGACACTTTGTCAAGCTTCGTAGGATAAACTTTGTTTATTAGTAAGTCTTCATGAATCCATCTCCCCAGTATGGCTTAGAAACTGATTAATATGCAGTGGATGAAAACCGGTTCTTAGCCACACTAAAAAAACATTTTTCATATTGTATTATATCCAGTTTTCTATGAATATAAGATTGTACAATCAGCATCTCATGCCTTCAGCCTTCAATAATACTGGTTTCAATCTTATAATTTTATGTCCGCGGATCACTGTTTATAATACGATGCGATAAATAACTATTCTTATTTGTAATATTATTTCAAAACAAAAGACGACATTTTACGTTTAATAATTGAATGCGGCAATCACCTACCATTACTACATTTACAATCAGCTGATATTTGTTTACATTTTAGTATTGTCATCTGACTTTCAATATAAACATACTTTAGATCCTTGTCTGGAAGGTCAATGCCACACTCACTAGGACACTCCATCAACACCTCTCCCCAAAGAGAAGGCTCTGATGTTGGTGACACCAAGAAGACCAATAGTAATACCCAGGCAAAGATAAAAGTTCTCAAAAAGTTTGTTTTCTGGATAATAATTATAATAAAGTAAGAGGGTATCTGTTTAAAAATGGTTCATATTGACACACTAGAATTGAAAGAAGGTGTATCAACTTTTTTTTTATAGCTAGCCGGTTCTTTTAGTAAGTAGTAGATGTAAAATTTTTCATAGAATTCAGATATGCAATCGGTTTATTTGTAGACCTCTTATTTTTTAAGTAATTTAAGTTTTAAAAAAAAAAATTAAGTCGATTTTAAGGTACTAAAATGCAACAAAAAAAAGGAAGAAAATGGCCATTATGAACAAAAATAGTAAGATCTTTAATTTGACACCTTACTTTTTCAATTCTGTCAGGTAATTATTGAAAAAATAAATTTTTTTAAACCCACGAGAATAAAAACTTTGAACTTATTTTTTTCATTCTCCAGGCATAAGAAATAGGCATTATATATACTGTTAGAATGAGAAAAGTATTACAAATCCATTCTAAGCAAAATTGAAATAAAAAGTTTACAATATAGTATATAAACTACAATAAAAGGAATTATATGAAAATATCATATTATATTATACAGGCACCGTCTTAATTCTTGAATTGAGTATAAAAATGGGAAGGGGGTAAAGAGGGGGTAAAGAGGGGGTAAAAAAGGGAAGACAAAAGTGTTGCCTGAACAAAAAATATAATTGGCCATTTGTTTATTTTTTTACTTTTTTTCAATTTTGCTTACAATGGATTCGTTATATTTTTCTGATTCTAAAGGTATATATTAACCCATATTTTTTTACCTGTGAAATGATGAAATTAAGTTCAAAGTTTTTATTCTTGTGGGTTTAAAAAAATCTATTTTTCAATAATTACCTGACAAAATTCAAAAAGTAAGGTGTCAAATTAAAGATCTTACTATTTTTGTACATAATGGACATCTTCTTCCTTTTTTTTGTAGCGTTTTAGTACCTTAAAATCGACTTAATCTTTTTTTTTTAAACTTAAATTACTTAAAAAATAAGAGGTCTACAAAAAAACCGATTGCATATCTGAATTCTATGAAAAATTTTACATCTACTACTTACTAAAAGAACCGGCTAGCTATAAAAAAAAAAGTTGTTACACCTTCTTTTGTGAAAAACTTAAAAATTGAGATCACACAAAAGCTTGAAAAACAGGTCTTTTTGCAGATTTAAAAAAGAATTTGCAGTGCTTGTGTGGTCGCACTTTTTGCTTTACAGAAAAAATATTTTGCATGGGATATTTTTTGCATAAATCAACCATATTTTGCCTGGGGGCAAAAATAAACAAAATTTTTCCAGGGCGGGACGATTTACTATGTATGTCTGTCTGTGTGTACTAAAGGATCTCGCTAATCGCTGAACTGTTATGGTTATCTGTTAAACTGTTGCTTTTTATAGGTCCTGGGAAGGTTCATAACTATTTTGGGGGAGGGTACCACCACCCTTCCAATAGAAATCGCCCATAGAAAACTTTTGAAACTAAAATTAAAAATAGGGATGGTCGACCCTTCCCCCCATCCAACCTCAAGTCCTATAGGGGCGTAGCTTCTAATCCATAATATTACTACAGAACTCAGAAAAAGTGGTACCTACTGCTGCTATGTCTGACACATGACTCTAATAGTATGGGAAGGGGGAATAGCTTGGGTCACAAACATGCACAGTTAGAACTTCCAGACTAAGATCATGCAATCAAAGGTTTGCTCTTAAAGTATCTTTAATGAACATCTTATTTGTTTAAAAGGATCAGCAAAGTTTTGATGAAAAATCCGAAGTGAACTCAAAATTATCAACAGGCAAGTAAAATTTTGCATTTTATTCGAGACAGCGTAAAGTGGCACCAAAAAAATACAATAAAGTTGACCAATTAGAATCCAGTATACACTGTAATAGACCAATGGTAAAATTTATGCTGGCCTCTCAATGGTTATTTTATTGGTAAGACGTCATTTTTTTGGTGCCACTTTACGCTGTCTCATTTTTATCCGGAGCAATAGAAAGATTAGCATTAACATTATCGGATGCTTTAATTGGAAATTGGAGGATTTTTTTCACAATGTTTTTTTAGTTCGTAGATTTTTTCCCTGATGTATTTTCACTTATTTTCACCCACTTATTTTTTTATATGTTGGTTCCAGAGGGTTAGGGTACCATCGGTATATGCCCCACAGGGGTTAGGTATAGGAAGAAAAACTAATCCCCGTCTTATTTTAAGAAAAATTTAAAATATAAGGGGGGGGGGATAGTAGTTTTTCATTTGTTTGTTTATTACTTTAGTTTAGGGTAGGTTAGGTTATGTTAGATGCTTGTTGGTCCCGCAGGGTTAGGTCTATATCGTATATGCTCCACAGGGTTTAGGTATAGGAGAAAAAACTCATCCCACCCCCAGCCCTTTTTAGTTTTAAAAAAGGGGTTATGTTTTGGGAGAAAAAACTCACCCTACCCCCTTTTAGTTTTAAAAAAGGGGTTAGTTTTCGATTTGTTTGTTTATTACTTTAGTTCATGTTAGGTTAGGTTATATTAGATACTGCTTGGTCCCGCAGGGTTAGGTCTCTATCGTATATGCTCCACAGGGGTTATGTATTGGAGAAAAAACTTACCCCAGCACCTTTTAGTTTTAAAAAAGGGGTTAGTATTTGATTTGTTTGTTTATTACTTTAGTTCAGGTTAGGTTAGGTTATATTAGAAACTGGTTGGTCGCGCAGGGTTAGTTCTCCGTCGATTTATGCCCCGCAGGCTTTAGGTATAGGAGAAAAAACTCACCCCACCTCCTTTTAGTTTTAAAAAAGGGGTTAATGTTCGATTTGTTTGTTTATTACTTTAGGTCAGGTTGGGTTAGGTTATATTAGATACTGGTTGGTCCCGCAGGGTTAGGTCTCTATCGTATATGCTCCACAGGGGTTATGTATTGGAGAAAAAACTTACCCCAGCCCCTTTTATTTTTAAAAAAGGGGTTTGTTTTTGATTTGTTTATTTTGTCATTTCGGGTTAGGTTAGGTTATATTAGGTACTGGTTGTTCCCGCAGGGTTAGGTCTCCGTTGATTTATGCCCCGCAGGGGTTATGTTTTGGGAGAAAAAACTCACCCAACCCCCAGCCCCTTTTAGTTTTAATAAAGGTGGTTAGTTTTCGATTTGTTTATTACTACTTTAGTTCAGGTTAGGTTAGGTTATATTAGATACTGGTTGTTCCCGCAGGGTTAGTTCTCCGTCGGTATAGTTACAGGGAGAAAAATCTAATCTATCTACAAGGGGGATAAGACAATGACCGATAAATTGATGTACATTCAGGATGATGATACACAAAATTTCCCCAAAGCTATTGAGCCAACAAATAAGAAAATATTACTATAAAACTTTGGGGACTAGTGTAAAAAAACAGCCCATTGTCCCCTCTCTCTCTCGTAAAAGTATAAAAAACAAAGATGACAACATCCATAAAAGCGAAGCGCTGAAACGGTAGGACAGACGAACATTGTCTTGTAGAGTGTCAGAACTGAATATACAAAATATAAATATATTTTAAGTTTTGAAAAAATTATACGTACATTTGTTGGAAAACTTTTTAAGTACAGATTTAAGGTCATACTGACATTTTTAGGACTTGATTATAGAGATGCTTCGCTTATAATATTGTACCTTATTGTAATAGGAATCAGCACTCCAAAAATAAGATCAATCGGATGATTAATACATCACATTAAAAATTGTTGTTAAAAAAGTAAAAAAATCAACATGTTTAAAATGGACATACGGACATTCTGGTAACAATTGTAACAATAGGAATCATCATGCAATGTTTGAAGTTGATAGGACAATTCTAACATGCATAAATTAACGAAAAAAGCTATCCGTTACGTACGGACCGACCCTAATAATAGAAAAGCTTCGCTTTCAAAGATTGTTTTTATTTCTAAAGGTGATGGACAGATAGACAGACAGACTTCTCATGGAGTTGATATTCAACAACTAGGTGTGCATGTCAGAGCTTACACATAATCTGAGGTGGATTCTAAAAACCTTTTTGGCTCACTGCCTCACTAAAATTAATAAGGCTCGCTAAAAATATTTGTGAAAAATCATCCAAAATCGCATAAAAAATCTACAAAAATTATATAAAATTATAAAAGGGTTATTAAAATAAGAGTTTGTTTAATTTTTGTAGATTTTTAATGCGATTTTGGAGAATTTTTTTAGCGAGCCTCAATAATTTTAGTTTTTTTTTAAAGAATCCACCTCTGTTTTGAAACAGCGTATAGTGTCCAATAAAAAATGACGTCATACAATACAAATGACTAATGATAGGCCAGTATACAATCTACAATTTCAGTCTATTACAATGTATAGTGGCCTATCATTGGTCATTTGTATTGTATATACAAAACAGGTAAAACAGCGTATAGTGTCAAATTAAAATTGACATAATACAATACAAATGACCAATGATAGGCCAGTATACAATTCACCATTGGTCAATTACAATGTATACTGGCCTATCATTGGTCATTTGTATTGTATACAAAACAAGTGAAACAGCGTATACCGTCCAATAAAAATGACGTCATACAATACAAATGACCAATGATAGGCCAGTATATAATTCACCATTGGTCAATTACAATGTATACTGGCCTATCATTGGTCACAAGGGCGTCCAAGCTTTTTCATTTGGGGGGGATAATCTTTATATGATATAGGTAGGTAAGGACGTCCAAGCTTTTTTATTTAAAAAAAAAAATTTACTTCGAAATTCGTTTTGGGGGGGATTTATCACCCCTTTACACCCCCCCTTTGGACGTCCTTGTATTGTATGACGTCATATTTTATTAGACACTATAAGCTGTTCACCTATTTTTACTTTGTAGCGAAGCTACTCGACAATAAATATGTCTGTCAGTCCGTACTTAACACCCATTTGGAACCTAGTAATAGTGTCTAACTTTTTATCTTTGTGACGTAACAAAAATCGAAGGATGAGAGGGGAGGTGGGAAAGGAAACCCCTAAAAAAGAGATGGATTTTTGTTACGTCACAAAGATAAAAAGTTCGACAATTATTTTCCAGGTATCTAAAGGGATAGGAAAATAGCTGATAAATTGATGTACTCCTCAATGGTGATTCACAAAATTACTCCTTCTGTAGATTACATTTAGTGCTTTAAACGTTTGGACTTTGTACAAAATCAACCGACAAATCAAGAATGATTAAAATTCCCTAGGTCCCTTTAGTGGCAACGCCTCTTAAGGGGCGATTCGTCGTATTTACAAAATGGCTTTTGAAAGGTTAGGTTAGGTTATATTGGGTCAGGTTAAAGCCCCCCGCGAGTGCTAGAAATAAGAGAAAATCTACTGTGAAAATACGAAGATACTCCCCTTACGAGGCGTTGCCATGAAAGGGACTATACCCAAAAGATGTGAAAGCTTTGACACAACAATTTATTCATCAGACAACCAACCCTTGCCTCTCTCTACAGGTTTACATTTTTAATCGTATTCATTCGAAACCGATTAATCCGATTAATATCCAGTGGTTTAGAACTGGTTTCAACCATACGAAAAAACTATGTCTAGCAATAGTATTATATCCAGATTTCTTCTATAAAAATGTACAATCATAAGATTAAAACCAGTTTTTAATCTGGTTTTAATCTTATAATTGTACATTCTATATCCGCGGAAAGCTGTTTACAATACGATGCGAGAAATAACTATAATTCACTTTGTCTGTCCCTCTGCAGGGATCTAAAGGGATAAGACTGAGGCCAACAAATTAATGAACATCTTCAAAGATAATACACAAATTATCTCCTTCTTTAGATTAAAATTAGTGGTTGAAATGTTTGAATACTCAACTTAATGAATCAACCAATCAAAATTAAAGTCTCCAAACTTTTGGATCGGCCATTGTTTATCCCTTTAGATCCCTGGCTACAACTATCATAAATAGTCTGTCTGTCTGTCTGTCAATCCTTATATAAAAGTATCAGGATGTCTGTCTGTCTGTCTGTCAATCCTTATATAAAAGTATCAGGATGTCTGTCTGCGCTGTCAATCCTTATATAAAAGTATCAGGATGTCTGTCTGTATGAAAGTTTTAAAGTATTTTTAAAAGCAAAATTTTCTATAATTAGGGTCGGTTCATCATTCCATAACGGTCAGCTCTTTTTGTTTATCTAAGCATGTTAGAATTGTCCTTTCGATTTTAAACTTTGCATAATGATTCCTATAACAGAATAACGTTTTAGAAAGCGTAGCAAAAAGAACGTATCCCCATTTGAAACATGCTAATTTTTAACTTTTTTTACAACATTTTTGTAAGGTATGATTATTAAAATAGACATGTTATCCTATCGTTTTCAAACATTTTCATGGAATTAATGTATCCTTATCAAGTTCTGCCACTCTACAAGGGATATTGTTTGTTTGTCCTGCCTTTTAAATACGAGCTTTGCCCCTATGGATGGTGTCATCCTTGTTTTTTTTCCAAAGAAGGTGTATCAACTTTTTTTTATAGCTAGCCGGTTCTTTTAGTAAGTAGTAGATGTAAAATTTTTCATAGAATTCAGATATGCAATCGGTTTTTTTGTAGACCTCTTATTTTTTAAGTAATTTAAGTTTTTTAAAAAATTAATTAAGTCGGTTTTAAGGTACTAAAACGCAACAAAATAAAAGAAGAAAATGGCCAGTAAGAACAAAAATAGTAAGATCTTTAATTTGACACCTTACTTTTAAAATTCTGTGGAGTAATTATTGAAAAAATCTATTTTTTTAACCTCGGTTTAATAAAAACTTTAGACCTAAATATTTTCTCAAACAGACATAAAAAACATGGGTTCATATATACCTTTAGAATCAGAAAAATATTACGAATCCATTGTAAGCAAAATTGAAAAAAAGTAAAAAAATAAAAAAATAAACAAATGGCCAATTATATTTTTTGTTCAGGCAACACTATCGTCTTCCCTTTTTTACCCCCTCTTTACCCCCTCTTTACCCCCTTCCCATTTTTATACTCAATTCAAGAATTAAGACATTGCCTGTACAATATAATATGATATTTTCATATAATTCCTTTTATTGTAGTTTATATACTATATTGTAAACTTTTTTTTCAATTTTGCTTACAATGGATTCGTAATATTTTTCTGATTCTAAAGGTATATATGAACCCATATTTTTTTACTTGTGAAATAATAAAATTAAGTTCAAAGTTTTTATTCTCGTGGGTTTAAAAAAATTGATTTTTTCAATAATTACCTGACAGAATTGAAAAAGTAAGGTGTCAAATTAAAGATCTTACTATTTTTGTTCATAATGACCATTTTCTTTCTTTTTTTTGTTGCATTTTAGTACCTTAAAATTGACTTAATTTTTTTTTTTTTAAACTTAAATTACTTAAAAAATAAGAGGTCTACAAAAAAACCGATTGCATATCTGAATTCTATGAAAAATTTTACATTTACTACTTACTAAAAGAATTAGCTATAAAAAAAATAGTTGATACACCTTCTTTTTATTTTTATTTTTAGGTTCTTTGGACAAAGCAAGCATTCAATCTATCGAACATTTCTTAGCTTCTATAAGGTAAACTAGCGGCTTTACCCAAAGAGGTTTGATCAAAAAAATTTTCGTATTTTAGATCTAAAAGAAAAATTAAAAAAGAAAAATTTTCTTTTTTGGGGGGGGGGGAGGTGTAGTCGACCCCACTATTTTAATTTTAGTTTTAAAAAGAATTTTTTTTTGGGGGGGTTATCTTTCATTTTTTGGGGAGGTTGGGGGTGTCCCACCCCCCCAGAAAATAGTTAAAAACCTTCCCGGGACCAATGAGAAGCTACCCTGTTAAGGAGAACCCGATCCGTTCAGCGGTTAGCGAGATCCTTCGATACAAACACACAGACACACAAACAGACATCCTGTTACTTTATTATAAGGATAGATACATAGATAGATAGATTTTTAAAAATTAAGATTTTTTGTAATTTCAATATTTTTAAAAAAATCCTCCAAATTTTATTGAAAAAATCTGCGAATGCTAATATTATTGTCAGTATTTAAAAGATAGTTGTAACTAAAGATTGCTTTAATGCATGCACTTGCACATAATGTTTTACAATTAAACTTTTGTTATTCAGTCTATGTGGACTATAGATAAATAGATAGATGATAAGCTATGTAAGTTGGAAAGAAATTTAATGTGTATGATAGATTTGAAATCTGCATAAAATTTTAAGGATTTTTAAAAAAAATTGAATATTTAATTTTTTAATATAAATTCTTTATTAAAAGGCGGAAATACAATTTAAGTTAATTAATTTTGACCAATAGGATAGGTGGAATAAAAACTACCTGAGCTCTATTTGGTTGAATGATGTACGACACTAAAGCTTCTCCAATCAGAGCGCAGATTGTTTTCAATCCACCAATCAAAGATGTCAAAATTAATTAACTTAAATTGTATTTGCGCTTTTAGATAAAGAATTATACAAAAAACGAATTTCATAAAAAATTCTTAAAATTACACATTAAAATTCTTTCCAACTTATATAGCTTAATAGATAATCAAAAGCAGAAATTTTGACAAGATATTTTTATTTTTAGGAATTCCAAAGAAAGAAACATTGGTAAGAATTTTTTTGTTTCGGGGGGGGGGGGGTTCCTGGAGGGTATCAAATCTGAAAAAATGGGGATAATAGTAGGAGGGGAGGGGGTTTTCGATATTTAAATTAACAAGGATGACAACATCCATAAAAGCGAAGCTCTGAAACAGTATGACAGACGAACATTAATTCTTGTGAAGTGTCAGAACTGAATATACAAAATATAAATACATATGTTTTGACAAAATTATACGTAAATTTGTTGCGTAAATTCTTAAACACCGAATTCTGTTTATGGACATACTGACATTTTTAGGACTTGAATATAGAGATGCTTCGCTTATAATATTGTACCTTATTGTAATAGGAATCAGTTCTCCAAAAATCAGATCAATCGTATGATTATATCCCATAAAAAAATGTTAAAATGTTTAAAATGGACGTACGGACATTAAATTAACGATTATAGAGTTGATACGCTTTCTAAACGTACCTAACTACTACAACAATCATCGTGCAAATTCGATAGGACAATTCTAACTTGCCTAAATTAACGAAAAAAGCTATCTGTTACGGACGGACGGACGTACGGACGAACCGACCCTAATTATAGAAAAGCTTCGCTTTTAAAAATAAGGTGGGATTGTTTTTATTCTATGTGCCAAACCCCTTCAAGGGACCTTACCCCTATGGGGCTTATACCTACGGTTCCCCAACAATATAACTTTACCAAACCTGGCCTAAAATAAATTACAAAATCTACCCTCACCCCTTTTTTTCATTTTAAAAAAATAATCTGTGGCTTTATATAATTAGGATTGGTCTGTCCGTTCGTAATGGTCAGCTCATTTCTTTAATTTAGACATGTTATAATTGTCCTATCTATTTTAAACTTTGCATGCTGATTCCTATAACAGTTGGGTACAATGGAAAAAGCAAAGCAACTCTATAATCGTTACCAGAATGCCCGTACGTCCCCTTAAAACATGTTTATTTTTAATTATCCTATTCATCTGATTTATCTAATTCTGATTCCTATTACAACAAGATACAATATAACATGCGAAGCATCTCTATAATAAAGTTCTAAAAATAAAAATATTTCCTTAAACAGTATTTAAGATGTTTTGCAACAAATTTACCTACAATTTTGTTTTTACTTATACAAATTTATATTCTGCTTATTCAGTTCTGGACACCCTACAAGTGTTAACGCTCGTTTGTCCTTTTGTTTCAGAGCTAAGCTTTAATGGATGTTGTCTTCCTTGTTCTTTAAGTATTGCTGCACTTCTAATTAACAGGGATCTAAAGGGATAAGACACTGGCCGATAAATTTATGTAAAACCCCTATGAGTATACACAAAATTGTCCCTTTTGTAGATTAAAATTAGTGGTTGAAACGTTTAGACACTTCATTTAATGAACCAACCAATCAAAATTCAATGAAAGTCCCCAAGGTTGTTAAGCTGACGTATAAGAAAACGTTGTTATAAAACTTTGGGGACTAGTGTAATAAACATCCCAATGTCCCCTCCCTCCCTGTACCTAATATTCTTTGTTCAGGCAAGAATGATGAAATTGAGAACAGTTTCGAGCCACAGCAAGTTCTTGAGGTAAGGCCGCTTAATATCCGCTGGATTAGAACCGGTTCTCAGTCATACTATCCGCATAATATCCGCGGAAAGCTGTCTATAATACGATGCGATAAATAAAACATGTATCTAAAAGGATAAGATAATGGCAGTTTAATGTATGTACATCCACAATGATAATACACAAAATTACCCCATCTGTAGATTTCAATTAGTGGTTGAAGTGTTAAACTCATTAAATCATTTTCATATCATATAATAGACAGCTTTCCACAGATATTAAAATAAAGAATAATAAGATTAAAACCAGTTTTGTTAGCTCTGAAGGGCCGAAGGCCCGGTCTAACGAAGTTGGTTTTAATTGTATTACTTTTATTTTAATATTCTTAGAAAATTGTCTGTAATACAATGCTATAAATGATTTTTAAGTATGGCTGAGAACCGGTTCTAATCCAGCGGATAAAAAATCGGTTTCGAAGCCATACTGGAATAAAGATACTTTTAAACGGCGGCATTTTCTTCAGGAAGGCAGGGGACATTGGGCTGTTTGTTACACTAGTCCCAACAGTTTGATATCAAACTTTTTTTATTGGCTTAACAACTTTGGGGACTTTATTTAGTTGTGTGTCCAAACACTTCAACCACTATTAACCTTTTTTATTAGTTGGCTTAACAACTTTGGGGAATTTATCTAGTTGAGTGTCCAAACTTTTCAACCACTAATTACGTAGGATCTGGATGATTCTGGACGTGCCGAGTCTATAGTGAGTGGGACCAGCTTCAGTAGTGTCAGGAAAGTCACATTGGCCAAACCGATTAATATCCGCTGGATTAGAACTGGTTCTCAGGCATACTATCCGCATAATGTCCGCGGAAAGCTGTCTATAATATGATGTTATAAGGAATTATATAAAACTCAGGAATCTAAAGGGATAAGACAAGGGCTGCTGAATTGATGTACACTGTTAAATGAAATTTAAAACACTTTGGCAGCAACCATTGAATGTCGATTTTGGAATTGGAATGTGCTACCAAAATTATTTTTAAAAATATGTAAGATACAACTTCCCCTAAAAAATTGTATTTTCATGTTTACAAATCAATATCAATCTATATTTTAACCCCTAAAAGTTGAACACAGTAATAGTGTCTGACTGATTATGACGTAACAAAAAAAATTAGCCAATGAGAGGCCACTATAAATTTTACCATTGGTCAATAACGGCCTCTCATTGGCTAATATTTTTTTGTTACGTCATAATCAGTCAGACACTATTACTGTGTTCCTAAAAGTTGGGCCTCTTTCTTACCCTATTATCTCAGTTCTTATTAGAGCTAGAGGGCTAAAAGATTTTGTGCATGTTCCCTGTTAGATAAAGAATTTCCAACTTTAAGTGAGTCAAAGACATTTTTCGCTTTCTACACCCTTCAACCTTTGTTTTTATGTCTTTATTTTACTATTTTATACGGCTGTAATTTTCTTATTTTCGAAGCTAGAAAAATTGTTTTTTTTCAAAGAAAATGTTTATCTTTATGTATAAATATATTAACAAGGATGACAACATCCATAAAGCTCTGAAACGGTAGGACAAACGGAAATTAACACTTGTATAGTGTCAGAACTGAAAAAAGCAAAGCAAAATTGTAAATTTGTTGAAAAACTTTTTGATACGGAATAATGTTTATGGACATACTTATGTATATTTTAAGGACTTGTTTATAGAAATTCTTCGCTTATAATATTTTACTTTGTTGTCCTAGGAATAAGTATATAAAAAATCAGAACAATCGGATAATTAGATTACATAAAAAAAGGGGTTATAAATGTAAAAAAAATCAACATGTTTAAAATGGACGTACGGACATTCTGGTAATGATTATAGAGTTGCTACGCTTTCTAAATCGTACCTAACTACCACAGGAATCACCATGCAAAGTTTGAAATCGATAGGACAATTCTAACATGCCTAAATTAATTTAAAAAGCTATCTGTCTCAGACGTACGGACGGACGGACCGATCCTAATTATGGAAAAGCTTCGCTTTTAAAAGGCAACGAAGAAAATAACATACCTACTATTTTAAAAAAATAAAACGTAACTTGTCAATGTGTTTGCATGTAAAGATCCCCAGAACTACCAGGAACCATCTCTCCTAATAATACATCTAATCATTCATTTGAGAGGTAAAATATGCATCTTTCTATTTATCTATCTATATAACTATTTATTCATATATTTATTATTCAACTTTCTATTCATCTATCTTTTCATTTATTTATTCTTCTATCTATTTATCTATTCATTCATCTATCTATAAATCTATTCATCTTTCTATCCCTCAATCTATTTATCTATCTATTCATCTATCTATTTATCTATTTTTCTATCTATCTATATATCTACCTATTCATCAATCTCTTCACATATCTATTCATCTACCTATTCATCTATCTATTCATTCTTTTATCCATTTACCTATTCATCTATTAATTCATCTATCTATTCATCTATAATTATCAATCTACTCATCTATCTATTCATATATCTATTTATCTATCTATACATATATCTATCCATCTATCTATTCATCTACCAATTCATTTATCTATTCATCTATCTATTTATCTATCTATTCATCTATCTATCCATCTATCTATATATATAACCATCAATCTATCCACCCATCTTTTTCTTCATTTATCCATTCATCTATCCATCCATCTATCCACCCATCTATTTCTCCAACTATTTATCCATCTATCCATTCTTCTATCCATCCATCTATCTATCCATCTACCCATCCATCTAGCAATTAATATACCTATCCATCTAACCATCTACCCATCCATATATATATAGCTATTTATTTATTATATGTGTAATCTATTTAGGCCTGGATCAGGATTAGAGAATGTAATGCAAGTTGACCCCCACTCTACTATTAGGAAACATATTTTATGTCTTATAATTACTAGAAATACTAGAAGCATAGCCTTTAGAGACCTCTAGGGGCACTTTAGAGTAAAAGAGGGAGGGTCAACCCTCTACTTTAAATTTTAGTTTTAAAAAGAAATTTCTTTAAGGGGACGGTTATTTTTATCCAAGGGTGATTTCTCAAGAGAAGGAGAATACCCTCCCCCAAAGGAGTTATAAAACTTTTCCTTACTTATAAAAATCTACATTGTAATGGAGAACTATATCAGTCCAGCAGTTAACAACATCCTAGTGCACCTAATTGATGGAAAATTTATACTTTTTTATACTGAAATATATTGAGAATAAGTGTAATTTTGCTTCATGATATCACCTTTTATTATTATTATTAGGTATTTTATTGGTTTTCAATCAGTTTAGAAACATAAAATCACAAAAACATAATAATAAAATATAAAATTGAAAATTATTTACAAATACTACTGTTTTGCCCCAGGACCAATCTCGAGATATTAAGCAAGAGTCAAACTGGGGCTATGATTTTAAACCACTACTTGCTGTTCGATCAGATATAAACAACCAGATTGATTTCAAATTTCTATATTCCAAGAGGATGAAAACTGTACAACTAAAACAAAAAAGAACCCATTAAATTACATACATGTACGAGAATCAGATAAAGCGAAAAATCATATCATAATACTCAATAGAATAGAATAAAAAAACACCAATAAATGCACAGATTAAATACTTGGTTTTTTCATAATAAACAAAGAATATTTGCCATTTACTATTCTTAATTGATCCGATCAAGGCCCTATACACATCACACTTGAATAATCATTACCTGGGTATATCTAATGCAAGCAGAACAGGCTTAAAGTAGGGTTTTTCCGCGTTCAAATGCACTTTCCAAGGCACAACACGTCCATTTCACACATTCTCCGTTAGAAACAAAGGAATGAGCGCGATGGAGATTAAATAATGCGTATCATGCTGCGCTCGTCAAACATCGGAGGGGAAAGAAGGTTGTCGTCTTTACTACATTGGGATAAAATTATAATTTTTCATTAATACAAGGGTCTCTAATTATCCAGATTATCTCTTTTAATTTAACTTCATGATCTCTTTAATATGTTGAATAATGATTAGGAGACAATCTGTTATTATTGAGGGACTTTCACTAGAGGCTGATGATTTAAAGGTAAAGTTTTACTAGGATAAGAATAAGACAATGGCCAATAAATTGTTGTCTATCCACAATGATGATAAGCAAAATTACACCTTCTATATAAAACAATCAGCTTAATTTACAAATATAATGTACCAATGTAATTCTCAGTCTAATTTTGAATTAAAAACAGGTCTATCTAAAGTGTCTTATCTTTTTTAATATTAATGGACCATAGGTGTGCAAAAATTCTTTAAATGCAAATGTGCGGCTTGTGTTAATTGTAGAAAATTGTTATACATACTGTTAGAATTGTCATAAACTCAAGTTTTTTGAAATATAAAGACCATTCTTGTGCTACGTATAGTGTAGGAGCTACGTGGTAAAATGTTCCAACTTACTTAAAACTTCTCATCCTTTTTCACATCATTCGATCAACGTAGCTCCTAAACTACAATCATGACTTTAAACAGGTTTTAAGGCATAATTTGGGGAAAACCATGAACTATTTTTTCTAGTATAAAATGTGTAATAATATGTTGTATAAAATATCTAAAAGATTGATATATTTACTTGTTTTTTTACCTTATTTAGGCATTTACTATATTTCAGTAACTAGTAACTAGCGGCTACGCCCCTAGAGGCCTCTAGGGGCACTTGAGGAGGGGAGAGTCGAATTTGATCACCCAATTTCTTATTTGTAATTTTATAAAAAAAAAATTTGGGTGGGGGATTTTTCATTTTTTGGGGGGGGTTGGGGGTGTCCCACTCCCCAAGAAAATAGTTATAAACCTTCCCGGGACCTATGAGAAGCTACCCTGTTAGGAAGAACCCGATCGGTTCAGCGGTTAGCGAAATCCTTTGGTAAAAACAAACACACAGACACAAAGACATCCTGTTACTTTAGTATAAGGGTATATGATCATACTATACATTTATCAGATATACATTTTTAGCGCAAAGTTCAGAAGTTGGAGGATGAATTATCTTCTGTTCCCGTGGTCAATGAAATTCAAAATAAGTTGCATCAGGTAAAACATTAGTCAATTGTCCCCACCCTTCCTACCTTGATAAATATAATTAACAGTCTTTTGTCCCCTCCCTTCCTACCTGGATAAATATAATTAACAGTCTTTTGTCCCCTCCCTTCCTACCTTGATAAATATAATTAACAGTCTTTTGTCCCCTCCCTTCCTACCTGGATAAATATAATTAACAGTCTTTTGTCCCCTCCCTTCCTACCTTGATAAATATAATTAACAGTCTTTTGTCCCCTCCCTTCCTACCTGGATAAATATAATTAACAGTCTTTTGTCCCCTCCCTTCCTACCTGGATAAATATAATTAACAGTCTTTTGTCCCCTCCCTTCCTACCTGGATAAATATAATTAACAGTCTTTTGTCCCCTCCCTTCCTACCTGGATAAATATAATTAACAGTCTTTTGTCCCCTCCCTTCCTACCTTGATAAATATAATTAACAGTCTATTGTCCCCTCCCTTCCTACCTTGATAAATATAATTAACAGTCTTTTGTCCCCTCCCTTCCTACCTGGATAAATATAATTAACAGTCTTTTGTCCCCTCCCTTCCTACCTGGATAAATATAATTAACAGTCTTTTGTCCCCTCCCTTCCTACCTGGATAAATATAATTAACAGTCTTTTGTCCCCTCCCTTCCTACCTGGATAAATATAATTAACAGTCTTTTGTCCCCTCCCTTCCTACCTTGATAAATATAATTAACAGTCTTTTGTCCCCTCCCTTCCTACCTGGATAAATATAATTAACAGTCTTTTGTCCCCTCCCTTCCTACCTGGATAAATATAATTAACAGTCTTTTGTCCCCTCCCTTCCTACCTGGATAAATATAATTAACAGTCTATTGTCCCCTCCCTTCCTACCTTGATAAATATAATTAACAGTCTTTTGTCCCCTCCCTTCCTACCTGGATAAATATAATTAACAGTCTTTTGTCCCCTCCCTTCCTACCTGGATAAATATAATTAACAGTCTTTTGTCCCCTCCCTTCCTACCTGGATAAATATAATTAACAGTCTTTTGTCCCCTCCCTTCCTACCTGGATAAATAAAATAAGCAGTCTTTTTTCCCTCCCTTCCTACCTGGATAAATAAAATTAACAGTCTTTTGTCCCCTCCCTTCCTACCTGGATAAATATAATTAACAGTCTATTGTCCCCTCCCTTCCTACCTGGATAAATATAATTAACAGTCTATTGTCCCCTCCCTTCCTACCTGGATAAATATAATTAACAGTCTATTGTCACCTCCCTTCCTATCTGGATAAATAAAATTTTACTGTCAATTCCATTTTTTTTTTGTTGAAGGCACGGGCTAAAAAAACTGATTTTAATAATATGATTGTACATTTTAATATTTGTAGAAAACTGGATATAATACAATGCTATACATAATTTTTTCAGTATGGCTGAGAACCGGTTCTAATCCACCAGTAATAATCGGTTTCAAAGCCATACTGTAAATAATTTTAATTTAGATGGAGCCGAAACCAATTAATATCTGGTAGATTAGAACCGGTTCTCATCCATACAAAAAAAACTATGTCTATCATTGTATTATATCCATTTTTCTACGAATATAAAATGAATATTCATAATAGTAAAACCAGTTTTTTAGGCTGTTCCTTCGGCATCTCAGGGCTAAAAAACTGGTTTTAATCTTATAACTGTACATTTTATATCCGTGGAAATCTGTTTATAATATGATGCGAAAAATAACTATTAATTTAGATGGAGTCGAAACTAGAGGAGACAGAAACATTTGCTTATCAGGTACAAATATACATCCTTGGAGAACTCCAGAGAGAGAGGGGGGACATTATCAGGTACAAATAGACATCCTTGGAGAACTCCAGAGAGAGAGAGAGAGAGAGGGTACAAATAGACATCCTTGGAGAACTCCAGAGAGAGAGAGGACATTGGGCTGTTTATTACACTGGTCCCCAATGTTTTATAATAACATTTTCTTATTTGTTGCTTGATAACTTTGGAGAACTTTAGTGAATTTTGATTGGTTGATTTACAAAAGGAATAATTTTGTGCTTCATCAATGGGGATGTACATCAATTTATCGACCATTGTCTTATCACTTTAGATTCCTGGGTACAAATAGACATCCTTGGAGCACCCCAAATTTTAAAATAATCTCATACACAGGGATCTAAAGGGATAAGACAATAAACGTTAAATTGATGTACATCCTCAATAATGACACACAAAATTACCCTTTATGTAAATTACAATTATTAGTTGAAACTCCTGGACACTCAACTTAATGAACCAACCAATCAAAATGCATTAAAATTCCTTAAAGTTATTAAGCCAACTTATAGGAAAACGTTTTTATAAAACTTTAAGGACTAGTGTAATAATGTCCCCTCCCTCCCTGACAAAAGACATCCTTGGGGCAATGGCCGATAAATTGATGATCATCCCCAATAATGATACACAAAAATACCCATTATGTAGCAATTAAAATTATTAGTTGAAAAGTTGAGATACTACTAGATACTCCTATCATTATATAATTATCAGTAAAAAATTTATCAATTATTTTTACTTTTTCTTTTTATATATAAAATAAACAATTGGGTTATCAAATTCAACTCCCCCCCCCACTCCTCAAGTGCCCCTAGAGGCTTCTAGGGAGCGTAGCCGCTAGTTGTTAATTGTGGGTTGTTGAAGAAAAGAGAGATAGGAAATAGATAGATAGATAAATGGATAGATAGATAGATGCATAGGCGTCCAAGGGGGGGGGGGGTAATGGGCCATTTGGCACCCCCAAACGATTGATTGGTAATTACCCCCCCCCCCCAATCAAATTTTACCCCCAGGGTAAAAATTTTGGGGGGGGTAAAAAAAAATTTCGGCGCGCTTCGCGCGCCATTTTACCCCCCACAAACACGAATTACCCCCCCCCTAAAATTTTTTAACCCCCCCCAAAAAAAAAGCTTGGACGCCCCTGGATAGATGGATATATAGATGGATAGATAGATGGATAGATTGATAGATAGATGGATAGATAGATGGATGGATAGATAGATAGATGGATAGATAGATAGATATATGTTATTGTATATATTAATTGTAGGTCGTGGAAGAAAATGTGACACTAAAAAGCGAGATAGAGGCTCTGGAAAGTGAAATTTCTGAAGTCCAGGATACTTTTAGGAGAGTAATATTACCTTTAGTAACTTTTGTCTGTTTGTCTGTCTGACAGTCTTTCAGTCTGTCTGTGTGTATGTATGTCTGTCTGTCTGTGTGTCTTTCTGTCTCTGCTTTTTTGTCTATATGTCTTTCTACATGTATTTTTGTCTGTCTGTCCTTCTGTCTGTTTGTCTGTCTGTAAGTCTGTCTATTTGTCAGTCTGTCTATCTGTCTTTCTGTCTCTGCTTTTTTGCCTATATGTCTTTATACACGTATATTTGTCTGTATGTCCTTCTGTCTGTTGGTCTGTCTGTCTGTCTATATGTCTGTCTTTCTGTCTGTCTATCTCTGCCTTGTTTTGTCTATATGTCTTTCTACCTGTATGTTTGTCTGTCTGTCCTTCTGTCTGTTTGTCTGTCTGTCTGTCTATATGTCTGTCTTTCTGTCTGTCTGTCTCTGCCTTGTTTTGTCTATATGTCTTTCTACCTGTATGTTTGTCTGTCTGTCCTTCTGTCTGTTTGTCTGTCTATATGTCTGTCTGTCTGTCTGTTTGTCTGTCTGTCTGTCTGTTTGTCTGTCTGTCTGTCTGTCTGTCTGTCTGTCTCTGCTTTTTTGTCTATATGTCTTTTTACCTGTATGTTTGTCTGTCTGTCCTTCTGTCTATCTATCTGTCTCTATGTCTGTCTATATATCTGCACGTCTGTCTGTCTTACTATCCTGGACCTTCACTTAATGCTGTCATCCTTATTTTATTTGCGACAACTTTCTGCTAAAGGAAATATTTTTTTCACAGAGAAAATGATGCTAAAGAATTTAAAAGAGTGAAATGGGAGTTAGGTAAGTACATTATTTCGAAACCTATCAATATCCGTTGGATAAGAACCGGTTCTAAGCATGCTATCCGCATAATATCCGCAGAAATCTGTCTATAATACATAACATCTTAATTTTTCAATACCCAACACTTATATGAAAACCTTTTTCAGTATGGCTTCGAAACCGATTAATATCCACTGGATTAGAACCGGTTCTAAGCCACACTATAAAAATCATGTGTAGCATTGTGTTCCACGAATATTAAAATAAAATCATAAAAATACCTGTTTTAAGGGCCTTCGGTCCCTCAGGGCTCACAAAACTGGTTATAATCTTTTGATTTTTCATTATTATATCAGCCGAAAGCTGTCTATAATACGATGCGATAATTTACTATTAAAAGCAAAACTTTTCTATATTTAGAATCGGTATGTAAATGTTTGACCGTTCGTAACGAAAGTCTTTCATAATTAATCTAGACATGTTTGACTTTGTATTATGATTACTTTTGGTATAATTAAGAGCTTGAAGCAACCCAATAATCATTATTAAAATGTACAATATACATATGTCCATTTTAAACATTATTAAAGTAAGTATGTCAATTGTAAACATTAATTTTTTTGACAACTTCTTTTACATTATATAATTAACCTATTCACTTGAATTTGGGAATAGTAATTCCTAGGACTGATAGACACAATATTAAATGCAATATTCAACAAGGATGACAACATCCATAAAAGCGAAGCTCTGAAAAAATAGGACAAACGAACATTAACACTTGTAGAGTGTCAGAACTGAAAAAAGCAGAATAATAAATGTTTAAGTCTAAATAAAATCTTAAGTAAATTTGTAATGTAACTGTAATTATACAGGCTACTTACATTTTTAGGACTTGATTACAGAAATGCTTCGCTTATAACATTATACCTTGTTGTAATATGAATCAGTATTGGTTAAAACTTTTTTTTAATTATCCTTTTCAACTGACTTTTGGAATACTGATTCCTAGGACAACTATATTATAAGCGAAGCACCTATATAATCAAATCCCAAAAATTAAAGATTGTCCTTTTACTGTATCCTGTATTTATGCAATTTTGCAACAAATTTACTTAAAATTTTGTCTAAACTTATAAATTGAATTCTACTTATTCATTTATGACACTATTAATAAGAGTAATTGTTCGTTTGTTCTTCCTTCTGATTTTAGAGCTTCGCCTTTATGGATGTTGTCATTAATGTTTTTAAAAGCGAAGCTTTTCTATAATCAGGGTAGGTCCGTCCGTCCGAGATGGATAGCTTTTTTATTAATTTAGGCATGTTAAAATTGTCCTATGTATTTAAAACTTTGCATGGTGATTCCTGTAGTAGTAAGGTACGAATTAGAAAGCGTAGCAACTCTATAATCATTACCAGAATGCCCGTACGTTCATTTTAAACATTTTGATTTTTTACTTTTTAACGACAAATTTTTATGTGATCTAATTATCCGATTTTTGGTATTCTGATTCCTGGGATAACAAGTACATTATTATAATGCAAAGCAACTCTATAATAATAAGTTCTAAAAATGTAAGTATGTCCATAAACATTATCCTGTATCAAGAAGTTTTTCAACAAAATAACTCACAATTTTGCTTTGACTCTTATTCATTTATATTCTGATTATCCAGTTCTGAACTATACAAGTGTTAATGCCCTTTTTCTTATTTTTTTACTTGCTTTTTTTAATGCCCTAGCGTTTCATAGCTTCGCTTTTATGGATGTTGTCATTCTTGTTTTTTTTTTAATAGAAAACTTGGCTAAATCTTGTCGAAATTTGCAGCTCAAGTTGGGAAAGACTCAGTCTAAAGCAAATAGACTAAGGTGAGGAAATAGATAGATGGATAGATAGATAAATAAATATATAGATAGATAGATAGATAAATATATAAATAGATGGATGGATGGATGAGTGGATAAATAAGTAACTAGCTAGTTAGATTGTCAGTGAGATTGATAGGTAGATTGATGAATAGTTAGATAAATGGATAGATGGATTGATAGATGGATCTATATATGGATGGATAGATGAATGGGTAGATTGATTGATATATGGATTAATAGATGGATGGATAGATAGATGGATGGATAGATAGATGGATGGATAGATGTATCTATATATGGATGGATAGATGAATGGATAGATGGATCTATATATGGATGGATAGATGGATCTATATATGGATGGATAGATGTATCTATATATGGATGGATCTATAAATGGATGGATAGATGGATCTATATATGGATGGATAGATAGATGGATGGATAGATGGATGGATAGATGGATGGATAGAAGGATGGATAGATAGAAGGATGGATAGATAGAAGGATGGATAGATGAATAAATAGATGGATCGATAGATTGGTCAATAAATTGATCGATATATGGATTGATAAAAGGATGGATAGATGAATAGATAAACAAACAAACAGAAAAAATATAATATCCATTCTTTGTTTTATTATTATAGGGCCGAAAAAGAGGCACTTGAGGCTATCAATAGATTGATTGATAAATTGATTAATAGATTGATCGATAGATTGTTCAATAGATTGATTGATAGATTGATCGATAGATTGATCAATAGATTGATTGATAGATTGATCGATAGATTGATTGATAGATTGATCGATGTATTGATAGAAGGATGGATAGATGAATAAATAGATGGATCGATAGATTGGTCAATAAATTGATCGATATATATATGGATTGATAAAAGAATGGATAGATGAATAAATAAACAAACAAAGAGAAAAAATATAATATCCATTCTTTGTTTTATTATTATAGGGCAGAAAAAGAGGCACTTGAGGCTAAGAAGAGAGAGGAAAGGTTTCTGTGGAAGAAAACAGCTGTCCTGGCAGCTGCCATCATAGCTGGGTTGCACATCCTTTCAGGTAAAAAAGTTTTCCAGTGTCGCTTTGAAACCAATTAATATCCGCTGGATTAGAACCGGTTATCAGCCATACTGAAAAATCATTCATAGCATTGTATTAAAGACAATTTTCCAGGAATATTAAAATAAAATCATAGAAATAATACTAGTTTTGTACGAGCGTGCCTTCAGCCCCCTCCAAGCTACCAAAACTGGTTTTAATATTATTGCTTTTCATTTTAATATCCGCAGAAAGCTGTCTGTAATACAATGCTGCAGCTATAATGGCAGCTCATTCTTTCAGGTCAAAATTTTTCACATAGAGAGAGAGGGAACAATGGACTGCTTAATACACTAGTCCCCAAAGTTTTATAATAAAACCTAACCTAAATTAACCTAACTTACCTAAAATGACCTTTTAAAAGCTAGTGGGAAAATACGACGAATCCCGCAACTTCGTGTCCTTCACATGACCCGAATTTTTTTTTTAAAGATTTGCACTTATGGCTTTTAAACTAAATATTTTATTTTTGCTTTCAGGGAAAATGAAATAGAAGATAAAATCTGCACAATCAACATTTTTGAAACCAAAAATTTTGATCAAAGAATAGTTATTTATCGCAATATATTACAGCTTTCCGCAGATATAAAAATGTACAATTATAAGATTAAAACCATTTATTAGCCCCGAGATACATAAGGCAAGGGCCAAAAAAAACCTGGTTTTAATCTTATGATTGTACATTTGTGTATACGTAGAAAAACAGTTATAATATGATGCTATACATAGTTTTTCAGTATGGCTGAGAACCAGTTCTAATCCACTGGGTATCAATTGGTTTCTAAGCGATACTGAAAGAATTTTCTTACAAATTTCAATGGCCGCTAAACCAATAAGTTTTGGCTACCCAATGAAACAGCATAAGGTACCTCCAAAAAATTACGTAATACTATAAAATGACCAATGATTGGCCAGTATACATTTTAATTGACCAATGGTAAAATTTATATTGACCTCTTATTGGTCATTTTATGGTATGACGTCATTTTTGTGACAGCACTTTACGCTCCTACCAAATAGAAATAAATTATTGTAGTTATTATTTAGTATGTCCTTAAATTATCGAGATATTGATATTAGGGTTGGGCCAGATACTTTTTTGGCCGGATACCGGATATCCGGCATTAAAAATCTGCCGGCCAAGTATCTGATCAATGTTCGATATCATGCAAATTATTGGATAACCGGCCAGACCGGATATCCGGCCCAACCCTAATTGATATTATGTCGGCCACAACACCTTTTCATAAAACATTTAGGGAGGGAGGAGACATTGAACAGAAAATTATACTAGTACCCAAAATTTTATAAACCTTTACTATTATTCGTTGTTTTCAAAACTTTGGATTCCTTTATTAGAATTTTTTCACCAATAATTTTGCCCTATAGAGGAGTTGTTTGTTATAATTGTGGGTGTACATCATTCTAATTTTAATTGTCTTATCCCTTAAGATCCCTGCATAATCATATAGTTGACATAAATAATTATAAGCATACATATCAATCAGTGATCTAAAGGGATAAGACAATGGCCGATAAATTGATGTACATCCTTAATAATGATACACAAAATTACACCTTCTAAAGAATACAATTTGTGGTTGAAACGTTTGGACACTCAACTAAATAAAATAACCAATCAAAATTAGATAAAAGTCCCCGAAGTTGTTAATGTAAAAAGTAATAATTCATTATTATATAACTTTGGGGACTAGTGTAATAAACAGCCCATTGTCCCCTCCCTCCCCGGGGTTAGGAAAATAGTAGATTTATTAATAGTATTGGTTTAGTTTGAAAACATTTATATTATAATTCATTCTCTCCATAGAAGGAGGGGGCTGCTTTACACTTGTCCCCAAAGTTTTATATTAACCTTTTCTTATTCGTTGGGGACTTTATTGAATTCTAATTGGTTGGTTCATTAATATGAGTGTCCCAAACGTTTCAACCGCTAATTGTAATCTATTGAAGGGTAATTTTGTGTGTTATTATTGGGGTTGTAAATCAATTTATCCGCCATTGTCTTATCCCTTTAGATCTCTTTAATTTGAACTAGTTTTTAGTCGTGAATATTGTTTAATTTTAATTGTTTCAAATAAAGTTTAAATCATAATTGTAAACAAAAATATTTTCATAACCAAGCTTTTGTATACTTATGGTCTGTCTGTACGTCCGTCTATCCGTAACGGATAGCTGATTTCGTTAATCTAGGCATGATAGAATAGAATCAATTCTCTATAATCTTTACCAGAAGGTCCTTATGCCCATTTTAATTTTTTTTTTTTACATTTTAGAAATGAAAATATTATGTATGACAATTAATTTTTTTTTCAAGTAGACAGCTTTCCATGGATATTTAAGTTAAAAATTATTAAATTAAATACAGTTTTGTTATCCCTAAGGGGCCAAAGGCCTGGTCTTACAATACTGGTATTTTTATTTTAAGATTTGTGGAAAAATTGTAATACAATTCTATACATGATTTTTCTGTATGGCTAAGAACCGCTTCTAATCCAGCGGATATTAATTTGGTTCGAAGCAATGCTGGAAAAAAATTAACAAGCAATCTGAGTCTGACAAAACAAGTTAAATTGATAAATTTCTTTTTGATAGACGTTACTTATACAGAGGGGTGTCCGTAAAATGTTACAAATTCTTGTCTGTGTATCTGTGTGTCTGTGTGTCCCGAAGGATCTCGCTAACCGCTGAACTGATCGGGTCATCCTTAACAGGGTAGCTTCTCATAGGTCCCGGGAAGGTTTATAACTATTTTCTTGGGGGGTGGGACACCCCCAACCCCCCTGAAAAAATGAAAAATACCCCCTTCCTTAAAAAAAATTATGCCCCCCCCAAATTTTTTTTTACTTTTTCTTTTAAAATCTAAAATAAGAAATTGGGTTATTAAATTTGACTCTCTCCTCCTTAAGTGCCCCTAGAGGCGTAGCCGCTAGTAGTAAATAATCCAGTTATATATTTATTTCTTGTCCATTAAGATATCGCAAGCTGCTCAACCTACTGAATTATCTATTTTAGGGAACCATCATAGTAGAGATATGAGAGTTTCCATAAAAGCATCATTAAATCGTACGGTCCATTTCTGAGATCTTTAGCTTTAAACAAAAAAAACATCAAGTTTTATATTTAAAGCAAGCATATAACATTTTATATAAATGAAAAATATAATGGTTATTTAGCACATCGTATTATAGACAGCTTTCTGCGGATATTAAAATGAAAAAATTTTAAAGTTAAACTAGTTTTGTCAGACCCAAGGGACCAATGGCCCGGGCTAACAAAACTTGACTTAATCTTAACATGTATAATTCAATATTCGTTGAAAATTGTCTGTATTTCTATGCAATAAATGGTTTTTACCCTAATACTAAGAACCGGCTCTAATCCACCGGATATTAATAGGTTTCAAAGCCCAATATAAATATCCATTATTTTATACTCCTTATTCCAATTATTCAAGACGACATTCAAGAATTGAAACATTTTCGCGGCCACTGGTCACCTGACTGTGGCGGACAAAAACTATGTAATCTAAATTTCCCGCATTTTTGCAGGTAAATTGATTAAAAATAATTCAGTTTCTCATACATAAAATTTCAGTACGTACATAAAACATCAAAATAATTGATATAATGCTTTTTTCTCTCCTTATTTATATAGGATGTCAAAAATTTGTAAGCATTTTTTATAGGGACAAATTGCAAAAAGAAAATTTGGTACTAATTTTGGGTTATCATAAAATAAACAAAATCGATTTTCATATTCATCTATAAATAAATAGAAAGATAAAGAAAATCGAAGTGATAGGGACCGGTTAGAAAAAATAGCCTAAAGCTATCAGAATACTTTAATCCAAAAATGAAATAACCTAAAACTACCACAGGACCTATTGGAAGATTCCCTAAAAGTGAGAACTTATAAATCAGTTCAGTAGTTATCAAAATCACGCTAAAATAGTTAAATACCTTTGATCCCAGGACCTATGAGAAGCTAATCTGTAAAAGAGAACCATATCGGTTCAGTGGTTAGCGAGAGATCCTTCGGTACACACAGAGATCCTGTTACTTTATTTGAAGATCGAATATTTATTTTAAACTTTAACTTGATTACTGTAAACAGCTAGATTCCTATAAAGATTAGGTACAATGATATAAACAATGCATCAAGTCTAAATGAAGGATCCTGTATTTGGCTGTTTGTATAATGAATTGTTTCTGTTGATTTGCTATCCTATTATATAAAGTAAAAGTAGTAAGCTTTTTTTGTCAATAGCAAAGGATCTCGCTATAGTACCGCTGAACTAATATGGTTCTCCTTTAGAGTGAAGGTTCTTATAGGTCCCAGGGTGGTTTTAGGCTGTTTTATTTTTTTTTAAAAGTCGTTGTAGGTTTTAAGCTATTTTTCTGTGCTTACATATTCATTCTAATATCCTTGATACTAGGAACGCAGCCACCAGTATAAGCTTAAACAGATTGAGGGAATTAAAATCTTCTCGTAGGTCCCAATAGATGGTATACGGCTATTTTAGTTCCACCTCCCATTCCCTCAACTTGAGGGTTGGACTTTAGGGATGGCCGTTAAATGTGTACATCCCCAATTTAGAGAAACACAATATTGCCCCTTCTGTAGTAAAAAATTAGTGGTTGAAACGTTTGAACACTCACTTTAACAAATTAACCAATCAAATTTCAGTATAAGTCACAAAAGTTTTTAAGCCAACTAATAAGAAAACGTTATTGTAAAACTCTGAGGACTAGTGTAATAAATAGTCCATTGTCCCCTCTCTCACTGGTTTGACGTAACCGCTAGGTACATAAAAATGCATCCACTGCTTCAAATTTTTTTCTTAATTCTGATTAAAATTTTTCAGATGAAAATGAGTAAAAACAGTTAGAAATAAATTACAGAGGAACAATTTATTTCTAAAATTTGAGATTTTAATTGAACTCACTTTTAGTATAGTTATACTTAAAGATTTCCAGCTTTTAATGGTGATTTCTGTAACAAATTGGGTATAATTTTGCTAATAAAGAAAGTCAGATTCTTATTTGTGACCAACTTTTTCCATGCTAAATTAATCCTAGCTATAAAGTAGTAAGTTTTATTTTGTCTGTAGCTTAAGCGTTCTAATATTACCTATTCTTTTGGGTTCTCCATTTTAGAGAAACTTCACATGGGTCTTGGGATGGTTTTAAGCTATTTTAGCATTTAGGTTCAAGTCGTGGGATGGTTCTAGGCTATTTTTCTCCCCTTTCTATACTCATTTGAATAACAAAGAACCTAGATTCTAGAGTTTCAACCGCTTGTTCTATTATATAAAGTAGTAAGATATATTGTATGAAGCTTAACCGATTGAGAACTCTACATTTTACATACCTAGGTCCTGGTTTGGTTTTAAGCTATTTCATTATCTAGATTTAAGCCTTGCGTTGCTTTCATGCCACTTTTTTAATGCATTGCTTTCCCAAAGGGCGCAGCTGCTAGTTGTTTATATTTTAGAAATGATTCCTTGAACAATAAGGCACAATGACATAAAGTTGTCACAATTAGCTTTTCTATTATTAGAGTCGGTTCGTCCGTCTGTAACGGCTAGCTTTTTTGGTTAATTTAATCATGTTAGAAGTGTTCTTATTTTTAAACTTTGCCTAATGATTCTTATATCAGTTAGGTACGTTATTGGTTCGTCTGTTCTTCCTTATGATTTTAGAGGTTCCCTTTGTATGGATGTTGTCATCCTTGTTTTCAATTTGACGAAGTAGGTAAATAATAATTTGCATGGAGGGAGGGGACATTGGACTGTAAATTACACTGGTACCCAAAGTTTAATAAACACATATGTTTGCCCAAAAAATATGTACTTATATCGAATTTTATTTGTTGGTTCCAAAAAAATAGTGTCTCAACTTTTCAACCAATTACATTAATTTATAGAATAATTTTGTTTATCAATTTATCGTCTACTAGCGGCTACGCCCCTAGAGGCCTCTAGTGGCACTTTAAATGTTTTTTTTGTTCAAGTCTATAGGTACCTCTTTATTGCTTTCAAATTTTATGATACCTCTTTATGTTTCAATCAAGTCTCTCAAATATTTAAATTTTTTTCGACTTTTTTATTTCTCTTGGGATGGTGGTGGTACCCTCCCCCAAAATAGTTATTAACCTTCCCGGGTCCTATGAAAAGCTACCCTGTAAAGGAGAGCCCGATCGGTTCAGCGGTTAGTGAGATCCTTCAGTACAAACACACAGACACACAAACAGACATCCTTTGCTATACCTATTATAAGGATTGTCTTATCCCTTAAGATCCTTAAATAAATTGTTTAATGAACAGAAAAAAGAGCCCTTACTTTTTAACCAATTACATTAATCTATAGAATAATGTTGTTTGTCAAATTACCGTCTATTGACTTATCCCTTGAGATCCCTGAATAAATTGTTTAATAAATAGGAAAAAGAGCCCTTATTTTTCAACCAATTACATTAATCTAGAACAGGAAAAAGTTACCAAGTAAAGAAGATGAAAACAATACTAAAGGAAAATATTATCATAAAGAATTGTTATTTATTGCATCGTATTATAGACACCTTTCCGCGGATATTGAAATGAAATTAATAAGATTATTACTACAGACAAATAGATAGACATAGCCTTTTTTATATTAATTTAGATTTCTTTTGCGGACTCAAATTATAATAAGCTTTCCTATTATATAAGGCATAGAGAGAGGGACAATGGGCTGTTTATTACACTTTTAAACTTTTTCTTATTCATTGGCTCAACAACTTTGGTGACTTCCATTGAATTTTGATTGGTTAGTTAATTAAGTTGAGTGTACAAATGTTTCAACCAGCCCCTTCTTATCTACAGAAGGGATAATTTGGTTATCATTATTGGGGAACCATGATATGAAGGCCAAATAGGTTCAGTGGTTGGCGATATCTTTCAGTACAGACAGACAGACATCCTACAACTTTATGATAATATTTAGATTTAATATCAGGGATTCTTTGTTGTTCTGCTGTCCTTGTTTGTCTATAAATATGCTGTGCTACCCATTACCATCCCTAAATTAGGTAAGTAGTACCCAAAGTAGGGTAGGGCCGGATACTTTTTGTCCGGTTACCGAATACCGGATATCCGGCTGATTCTTGTGCCGGATATACAAAAAAATACCGGATATCCAGCTAATTTCTAGTGCCGGATATCTGACAAATAACCGTATATCCGGCCGGGTACCAAATTTCGGAAATCCGGCTGATTTTTATTGTCGGATACCCGACAAATTACCAGATGTCTGGCATTAAAAAACAGCCGGATATCCGGTGTCCGGATTGTTTTAATATCTAATATCCGGTTGGACATTAAAAATATCCGGATATCTTGTCCGACCCTATCTAAAGTCAGGAAGGGATGGGACATCATTTGACTGTTTATTACACTAGTTCCCAAAGTTTGATGATACCTAGGTATAGTTTCCTAATTTTTTTGGCTTAACATCTTTGGGGCCTATTACCTATTGATTTTCGATTGGTTGATTTATTAAGTTGAGTGTCCAAACGTTTCAACCACAAATTGTAATCTACAGAAGTGTTTATTTTGTGTATCATCACTGGGGATGTACAATAATAAATCAGCCATTGTCTTATCCCTTTAGTCCCCTGTAATAACTGTACTAACTAGGGAGGGAGGGGACATTGTGCTCTTAATTACACTAGTCCCCAAAGTTTTATATAGCATTTTCTTTTTCATTAACTAACAAATTTGGGTAATTTTATCCTATTTCTATTGGTTGAGTGTCCAAACGTTTCCACCACTAATTTTGTTTGTGTGCAGAGTTGAGGAATGATTGGTCCGCCAGGGAACTGGAGTGGAATTCTCAGGATATATTTTGGTTCATTCAGGTATAGAGATTTTAACCTTGGCATGATAATTCCTGTAAGAGTTAGGTATGAATTGAAAATCGAAGCAATTCTAAAATCATTACCAGAAAGTCCGTAGATACGTTTTAAATAGTTTATTTTTCCAAAAAGAAATCTAAAATTATATACTTACCTAACTAATTATCTTATTAATCTCATTTTTGGAATAATGATTCCTGTAATTATGTAGGTATAATGTTGTATTTGAAGCATCTCTATAATCCAGACCTATAAATGTATGTATGTCCTTAAACAGTGTCCTGTATTTAATCAATTTTGCAGCAAGTTGACACACTTGGGAAGGGGGGGGGGTGTAATTCTATGGGAGATTTCTCTTGGGAGGGTGGTGGTACCCTCTCCTAAAATAGTTATAAACCTACCCAGGACTTATGAAAAGCTACCCTGTAAAGCAAAACCATATCAGTTCAGCAATTAGCGAGATCCTTTGGTTCAAACAGACAGACAAATAGACACTTTCTAATAAGGATTGTTTTCCCAGGTTACAGACATCCATATATCAAAGTACTATTCATCTAACTTTTTATCCTTTCTCACATTTATCAACGTAGCTCCTAAACTACAAATAGCACAAAAATGGTACTTATATTTACAAAAACTAGAGTTTATGTCGATTCTAACGATTTTACTGCCGGTTACAGAACTCCATATATCCAAGTATGTACATATCTCCAAGTTTTACTGTGTCCATAATATGTCCGTCCGTAACGCAATGGGGTAAATGTGTTTCTCGGCTGCAATTGCAGATAGACAGCTGAAAATTTTAGTGAAGATTCCTATTATATATGAGCAACTACTCTATACATTATTTTATCCCTCCAATTGCTCTAATTTTCCCCACAGGTTACGGACCTCCATATATCAAAGTACGTACCGTACATCTGACTTTCTCACCTTTATCAATGTAACTCCTAAACTACAAATAGCACAAGAATGGTACTTATATTTACAAAAACTAGAGTTTATGTCGATTCTAACGATTTTACTGCCGGTTACAGACCTCCATATATCCAAGAATGTATACCTAAACATATCTCCAAGTTTTACTGTGTCCATATGTCCGTCCGTAACGCAATGGGGTAAATGTGTTTCTTGGCTGTTATTGAAGATAGACAGATGAAAATTTTAGTGAAGATTCCTATTATGTATATGCATCTACTCTATACATTATTTTATCCCTCCAATTACTCTAATTTTCCCCACAGGTTACGGACCTCCATATATCAAAGTACGTACCGTACATCTGACTTTCTCACCTTTATCAACGTAGCTCCTAAACTACAAATAGCACAAAAATGATACTTATATTTACCAAAACTAGAGTTTATGACGATTCTAAAGATATGGATAACATTTATGATTTTTCTACCGCAGGTAACAGACCTCCATATATCCAAGTATGTACATCTGGACATAGCTCCAAGTTTAGAACAATTCTTCTCCACAACTTTGGATACAATACAGGTTAGTGGATAGCAGGGATCTAAAGGGATAAGACAATGGCCGATAAATTGATGTTTATCCCCAATGATGATACACAAAATTACCCTTCTGTAGATTAAAAGAAAGAGAGAGAACAATTGTTTTTTTATTGCACTAGTCCCCAAACTTTTATAATAAAATTTTTTTATTTGTTGGCTTAACAACTTTGGGGACTTTTTGTGAATTTTGATGGGTTGGATAATTAAGTTGAGTGTCCAAGCATTTCAACCACTAATCCTAATCTACAGAAGGGGTTATTTTGTGAATCATCATTGTTGATATACATCAATTTAATGGCCATTGTCTCATCCCTTTAGATCCCTGCGTTTAATCACATTATGACTTGACCCTCTATGTCATATAAGCTCCTCAATATTACCTCACCATCGCTGAGTATGGCAGGTGTCCCAAATTAAGTCACTGTAATGAATGAGTATGACGCTCTCCGCAGAGGAGCTTGGGATAAGGGTAGTACTGTTATCATATATATACTTGACAAATGAGTATCCAAACATATCATCAAAAATTTTTTGGGGATAGGTACTATTTGTAACCCAAAGTATTTACCTAGTAAATTTACAAAGCTACTCCATAATTCACTATGTCTGTCCATCAGAAACGCTATGGGGGAAATGTGATTTTCTCGGCTGCTACTAAAGATATGATAATGAAACTTCTTGTCAACATTCCTATCATTAAGGAGCATAATTAACTATAAAACATCAATGGCGGTCGGACTGCTTTTAGGCAGGTTTTTGGCTATTTTTTATATATTTTGTTGTGTTCAGCCCGCGGTTGTTCTAGCTTCTGGAGACTTGACAGATGCCAAGGATTTTGATGGAGTTAATTCCTTCCAGGTTATCTTTTTATAGTCTGTCTGTCTTTATGTCTGTTTGTCTTTATGTTTGTCTGTGTAAGTGTTATGTATGTTTGTCTGTCTTTATATCTGGCCGTCTCTAATTCTTTATGTTTGTTTGTTTTTATGTATGTCTGTCTTTATGTTTGAATGTCTTTATGTCTGTCTGTTTTTTTTCTGTCTATCTTTATGTCTGTCTGTCTTTATGTATGTTTGTCTTTATTTTTGTATGTCTTTATGTCTGTCTTTATGTTTGTATGTCTGTCTTTATATTTGTCTGTCTTTATGTTTGTCTTTCTTTGTGTTTGTCTGTCATTATGTTTGTCTGTTTTGATGTTTGTCTGTCTTTATGTCTGTCTCTCTTTATGTTTGTCTTTTTTTATGTTTGTCTGTCTTTATTTTTGTCTGTCTTTATGTTTGTCTGTGTTTATGTCTTTTTGTCTTTATGTTTGTATGTCTTTATGTCAGTCTGTCTTTATGTTTGTCTGTCTTTATGTCTGTCTGACTTTATGTGTGTTTGTCTTTATTTTTGTATGTCTTTATGTCTGTCTTTATGTTTGTATGTCTGTCTTTATGTTTGTATTTCTTTATGTTTGTCTGTCTTTATGTCTGTCTGTCTTTATGTTTGTCTGTCTTTATGTCTGTCTCTCTTTATGTTTGTCTGTTTTTATGTTTGTCTGGCATAATGTTTGTCTGTCTTTATGTCTGTCTTGCATTATGTTTGTCTTTCTTTATGTCTGTCTGTCTTTATGTTTGTCTGTCTTTGTGTTTGTAAGTCTTTATGGCTGTCTGTGTTTATGTCTGTTTATCTTTATGTTTGTATGTCTTTATGTTTGTCTGTCTTTATGTCTGTCTGTCTTTATGTCTGTCTGTCTTTATGTCTGTCTGTCTTTATGTCTGTCTTTTTTTTTCTCTCTCTCTTTCTTTCTTTTTCCCTTTCTGTCTCTCTGTCTCTATTTTTTTTTCTATCCATCTCTTTCTATCTTTCTGTCTCTGTCTCTCTCTCTGTCTATCTGTCTCTCTCTCTTTCTCTCTCACTCTCTCTCTCTCTCTCTCTCTGCCTGTGTCTGTCTCTCTCTCTCTGCCTGTGTCTCTCTCTAGAGTAATATGGATTAGTCAAGATCCAATGAACAGAAAAAACGTGTAAAATATATCTATCTCTCTGTCTCTCTCTCTGCCTGTGTCTCTCTCTCTCTGCCTGTTTTTTTTTCTGATTTTCTGTAAAAAAATTGGGTTGTAGTCAAATGCGCTTGTTAAGTCAAACTGCTCCTAATTATGGGCCATTTCATACATATATACAGTATAACGTTAATTAAACTTAATTTTTAAAAATGACTTTGACTATAGGTATTTTTATTGTAATTGTAAAAATATAGTAAGTTACTGGCAACCTAAATTTATGACAAAAATAAGCTTATAATTTTGTTTCTAGGCCATGTAGTTTAATTTCAAAAAAAGTCATTTTAAAATGCCTAGAACTTTTGGGAATAGTCCCTTTCGTAACATCGCCCCATAAGGGGCGATTTGTCATATTTTTAAAATGGCTTTTTATAGGTTATTTTAGGTTAGGTTGGGTTATATTGGGTTAGGTGATTACCCCACAGGGTTAGGTAATTGGCCCCACAGGTTTAGATTATCCCAGGTTTATCCCAAGGCTTTGGCATCTTGGGGCAAAAAAACTGTTTTTAATCTAATATTTGTATTTTTTATATCCATGGAAAGCTTTTTATAATACGATGCAAGAAATAACTATTCAACACAAGTCGACATTTTAAGTTCTATAGTATTACGTGGCAATGGCACACCATGCTTTATAATCAGCTGATCGTTGTTTACTTTTAAATTAGGTTGAGGATGAATGGCGGACTTACGCACAATTACTTCACAAGTATAATGTTACGGTAAGAAAAGTTTTCAAATTGGTTTAATAAAATTACCCTAAGTACCCAAGATACTTGTGGTAACCACATTTTTTTTGTATTTCAGGAGTGTACTTTGTATTTGGATATTTGTGGTAATCATGGTTCTTTATATCAGGAGCGCACTGTGTATTTGGATATTTGTGGTAACCACTATTCTTTGTAATTAAGGAGCGTACTGTGTATTTGGATATTGGTGTTAACAACAATTCTTTATTTAAGGAGCATACTGTATATTTGGATATTCATGATAAACAATTCTTTGTATTTCAGGAGAGCACTGTGTATTTGGATATTTGTGGTAACCACGATTCTTTGCATTTCAGAAGCATACTGTGTATTTGGATATTTGTGTTAACCACTTTTCTTTGTTTTTCAAGAGCGTACTATGTATTTGTATATTTGTAGTAACCACAATTCTTTGTATTTCAGGAGCGCACTGTGTATTTGGATAATTGTGGTAACCACAATTCTTTTTCAGGAACATACTATGTATTTTGATATTTGTGGTAACCATGATTCTTTGTATTTTAGAAGCACACTGTGTATTTGGGTATTTGTGGTAACCACGATTCTTTGTATTTTAGAAGCGCACTGTGTATTTGGATATTCGTGGTAACAACATTTCTTTGTATTTTAGAAGCGTACTGTGTATTTGGATATTCGTGGTAAATTTGTATTTTAGAAGCGCACTGTGTATTTGGATAATTGTGGTAACCACAATTCTTTTGTGTTCCAGGAGTGTACTGTGTATTTGGATATTCGTGGTAACGACATTTCTTTGTATTTTAGAAGCGTACTGTGTATTTGGATATTCGTGGTAACTTTGTATTTTAGAAGCGCACTGTGTATTTGGATAATTGTGGTAACCACAATTCTTTTGTGTTCCAGGAGTGTACTGTGTATTTGGATATTCGTGGTAACGACATTTCTTTGTATTTTAGAAGCGTACTGTGTATTTGGATATTCGTGGTAACTTTGTATTTTAGAAGCGCACTGTGTATTTGGATAATTGTGGTAACCACAATTCTTTTGTGTTCCAGGAGTGTACTGTGTATTTGGATATTCGTGGTAACGACATTTCTTTGTATTTTAGAAGCGTACTGTGTATTTGGATATTCGTGGTAACCACGATTCTTTTGATGTCCACCATTTGGAACATGAAAATAATCTTCACAGATCCTATTCAGCAAAGGTATCCTTTACACAAATGTCCACCAAATGTTATGATCTGCATGAATTGATCATTTTTTTTATCATACCCAATTGGGTTTTAATCAATTTATCACCCATTGTCTCATCTCTTAAGTCCCTTTTTAACACAAACATTGTGGGATGTTGCTTGACTATTACTATGCTTCCAGTGATAGAGGGGACATTGGGCTGTTTATTACACTAGTCCCCAATGTCTTATAATAACGTTTTCTTATTCATTGGCTTAACAACTTTGAAGCTTTATACGGTTCTGCCTTACAATGTAGCTTCTCATAGGTCTTTATAGGAAGGTTCATAACTATTTTGGGGGAGGGTCCCAAATCGCTTCTGGAAAATACTTCTCCCCAAAACTTTTTAAAAAAGTAAAATGGAAAGTGGGGTCTATTCTGTCTAACTCTACAGCCCCACCCCCCTTTCTTTAAGTGCACCTAGAGGTTTCTAGTAGGGCTGGGCCGGATATCCGGTTTGGACAGATACTGGATATTAAAACTATCCGGCGTTGATCAGATATCCGGTAAATTGCCGGATATCCGACATTAGTCAGATATCCGGCCGGATACAAGATATCCGGCATAAGAAATCAGCCCAACCCTAGTTTCTATTATCTACAAATATGTTTATCTGTATAGGGGACCGAGCACCCAACATCCTACACGTACACCATGGAGCATTATGGAACCAACTACAGGCAGGCATAGTCCATCTACCATCATAGTACCCAAAGTTTTTATATTGGTTTGATAAAAGTACCCAAAGTTTTTTAATTTGTTTGAGAAAAGTATCTAAAGTTTAAGTACATACTATCAATGTCAAAACTTTTCCATCAATCACCCTTATAATAAAGTAACAGGATGTTTGTCTGTCTGTTTATACAAAAGGATCTCGCTTACCACTAAACCGATATGGTTGTTCGGTAATATCCTTTTAGAATTTTTTTTTTCAATTTTGAAAATTTGAATACTCCCCCCCCCCCCCCCAAATGACAGAACTGTATGAACTCTGGCCGCAGCGCTCGGCCCCATTGCCTGCCTAGCTGCAGCGTTTGGCTCCCTAGCCTATAACCTAACCTAACCAAAAAAAGTTGATCTCTGTCGGGGGAGGGGGGGGTACTCAAATTTAAAAATTGAAGAAAAAAAGAGGAGAACGCCGGTTGTTCTTTACAGGATCCATACAAAACCGATTAATTTCCGCTGTATAGAACCGGTTCTCAGTCATTTTTGGAGAAGGGTATAACCTCTCCCCCCCCCAAAAAAAAAATAATAAACCTAAAGCAAAATATAGGGTTAGAACCCCCCCTCCCCCCCTACCACCTCAAGGGCCCAAAGAGGCCTCTAGGGGCAAAGTCGCTATAATAATAATATGATGGATTAAACTTAATTCAAGTTTTTTTGCTTTGGACGCGACCATGAAGACTGGACCTAAAAAGGCATTTTCACTTTCATAAAAGTACCCAAAGTTTTTAAACTGTTTTTTTGATAAAAGTACCCAAAGTGAAGCGCTGGAAAGTGTCATGTGTGACGTCATAAAAATACGTCGTAAAACAGGAGGGATGAGGGGAGAAATGGAACAGGAAAACTCCTGTAAACGGATTTAGACGTATTTTTATGACGTCACACATGACACTTTCCAGCGCTTCTAACCCGAGGCATTAGTTCACATAGCCGTAAGAAGGCTGAATACCTAGGGAGGGGACATTGGGATGTTTATTACACGAGTCCCCAAAGCCTTATAATAATGTTTTCATATTTGATGGCTTAACAACCTTGGGGGACTTTTATTTGGTTCATTCAGTTGAGTTTTCCAAACTTCTCAACCACTAATTGTAATATACAGGAGGTTTTTTTTGAGTATCATCATTGGGGATGTACATCAATTTATCGGTTATTGTCTTATCCCTTTAGATCGCTGAGTTTTATATATTTATTTATAACATCGTATTATAGACAGCTTTCCGCGGATATTATGCGGATAGTATGACTGAGAACAGGTTCTAATCCAGCGGATATAAATCGGTTTCAAATATGTACTTGAAAGTGAATTATAAACTCGTGTATGAGGTGTTCAATTTTCTGGGAATTTTGGAGGATGATGACTTTTCTCGGCTACTGACACAGAAGCAGGAGTTACAGGCGAACAAACAGGTATGTGTGTGTGTGTGTGTGTGTGTGTGTGTGTGGGTGTGTGTGGGTGTGTGTGTGTGTGCGTGTATGTGTGTATGTGTGTGTGTGAGGGTGTGTGTGTATTTGTGTGTGTCTGTATGTGTGTGTGTGTATGTGTGGGCGTTTGTGTGTGTGCGTGCGTGTGTATGTGTGTGTGTGTGTGTGTATGTATGTATAAAGACTTTACTCGAACAAACATCAAATTTATTGGCCATTGTTTTATCCCTTTAGATCCCTAATAGGCCACGCACAATGGTTTTCCAATGATCTTTGGTAGGGGCATCGCTAAAAAGTAGCCAACATTTTTAATTAGTATGATAAAAGTACCCAAAGTTTTTAATTTTTTCCCTCCATTTTAGATTTTCTTCGGCCATTTCCCCTCCTCTTGCATCCTATCTCCTCCCCCTGGATTTCAACACCTGCTGGATGGGGGTCTGGTCTATCTTTCAGGTACTTCTAAACCGTTCAATATCCGCTGGATTAGAACCGGTTTCAAGCATGCTATCCGCAGAAAGTTGTCTATAATACGATACGATAATAAAAACACATGGCCTCGGGCTCGAAACCGATTGATTTTTGCTGGATTAGAAATATCATGTATCGTTTAGTATTATATCCAGTTTTCTACGGATATAAAAATGTACAATTATAATATCAAAACCAGTTTCGTTAGCACATGCCTGCAACTTTTTTTATTATTAAAGCTGATGTCTTCAAATTTGGAGTATTGGGTCTACTTGTGGCAGTCTTTCAGCACTTAGATCATTGTATTTCTTGCTGGATTTCTTTAATTTGTATTTTAGTATTTTTAATTTTAAAAAGTCCCCTTACATCTTGATGAAAGTCTCTAATCTATTTTTTTAGGTCATCTACACAATCTGGGGGGTTTGGCACCACAACTTTATACCATGCATAGGTAGGTAAACCTGAATATCCTAGGAGGTTTGACACTAGGGTTGGGCCGGATATTTTTTTGGCCGGATACCGGATACAGGATATCCGGCTGATTTCAAATACCGGATATCCGGTAACCGGCCGGATATCCGGCCAACGCCGGATATCCGGCAAATATCCGGTTATCCGGCCAAATTACCGGATATCTGGCCGGATAACCGGCCAAATTACTACATATTAAATTATCAAAAAAGGATATAGTCCCTTTTGTGGCAACGCACCTTAAGGGGCGATTCGTTGTATTTTTAAAATTGCTTTTAATAGGTTATTTTAGGTTAGGTTAGGTTATATTTGGTTAGGTGATTGCCCCGCAGGGTTAGGCAATTGGCTCCGCAAGGTTAGAGTCCCCTGCAAGGGGCTAGAAATAGGAGGAAAGCTACTGTGAAAATACGAATAATCGCTCCTTAAGGGTCGTTGCCACAAAGAGGACTATAGCCGCAAAAAAATTTCTTCATAAACTAGTGTTTTATATTATACTAGCGGTTGCGTCCCTAGTATCTAGGGATATTAGAAGGGACATGAAAGTGCAGAAAAATAATTTAAAACCTTACAACGACTTTTTTTTATAAAAATGAAACAGCCTAAAACCACCCTGGGACCTATAAGAAGCTTCACTTTAAAGGAGAACATATCAGTTCAGCGGTTAGCGGGATCCTTCGCTACAGACAAAAAAGCTTACTACTTTGTATAATAAGATAAAATTAAGATTAAAACTTAAAAATTAAGTAAGTATTAAATGATCTTTCTTCTTAGCAAATAAATCTAATGAACTATTACTTCCCTCAATCTGTAATATCAACCCCTAACGGTTGGAGGATGGGCGGGGATGTGGCGTTGAATGCCTGCCCCCCCCCCCCCTCCCTCTGTTTTTTCTATCCCATTTTCTGTGTATAAAAGGTAGAGGGCTATAACTAAGTGACTTTTGAAATATGGGTATGACACATAACTGAGAGTTGAAATTTTTTTAATACCTCCTTCCTGGCGGGCACAGGATGCCAGCAAATCTGGTAAGGTCATTCAGGTAAAAAGTAAAAATATTTTTTTACTTAAACAAAGCATTTCATGTTATCTAGTACTAAAATATCCTATAGTCGTACATCCTCATATGTAATATAGGTGTTCAAGTTGATTTCAGGTTCCAGGTATAATCCTGCAAGTCCTGAACCTCCAGGTCTCCAGAAATCTTTAAACGGTTCCTGTGACCGCAAATTTTTACTTGAAGATTTCAAATTTTAAACTTAGGCTTTTCTATATATCTTCATGACATATTACAATTTCATAAAATCCGTTGCCGTTTACCTGCAAACCGTCGGTTTGCGGCTGGCAGCTGCCAAGTACTGCTGCCACCGCCAAAATTTATGTTTTGAGATTTCTAATATAAAATTTACATAAAGTTAAACATATTAAGAAAAAATTGTTCTTCTATCTTCAATAATAAGAAAATTACAGCCATTTAAGATTTAAAAAAAACAGAGATTTTTGTTGTAAAATATAAAAGATTATATTGCCGGATATCCGGCCGGATAGTTTCAATATCCGGTATCCGGCCGGATATCCGGCCCAACCCTATTTGACACCACAACTTTATACCATGCATAGGTAGGTAAACCTGAATATCCTAGGGGGTTTGGCACCACAACTTTATACAATGCATAGGTAGGTAAACCTGAATATCCTAGGGGGTTTGGCACCACAACTTTATACCATGCATAGGTAGGTAAACCTGAATATCCTAGGGGGTTTGGCACCACAACTTTATACCATGCATAGGTAGGTAAACCTGAATATCCTAGGGGGCTTGGCACCACAACTTTATACCATGCATAGGTAGGTAAACCTGTACATCCTAGGGGGTTTGGCACCACAACTTTATACCATGCATAGGTAGGTAAACCTGTACATCATAGGGAGATATGGTACCACAACTTTATACCATGCATAGGTAGGTAAACCTGTACATCCTAGGGAGATATGGTACCACAACTTTATACCATGCATAGGTAGGTAAACCTGAACATCCTAGGGAGATATGGTACCACAACTTTATACCATGCATAGGTAGGTAAACCTGAACATCGTATTGGATATGGTACCACAACTTTATACCCTGCATAGTTAGGTAGTCGGTCATTTCTAATTGGGGACTTGTATTGAATTTGATTAGTTGGTTCATTAAGTTGACTGTCCAAACGATTCAACCACTAACTGTAATATACAGAAGGAGTAAATCATCATTGGATTTTATCAATTTATCAGCCATCGTCTTATCCCTTTAGATCCCTGGAGTTTTTGATTTATGTTATCCTTCTTTTTCTTTTTTAAGGGGTGGTACCGCAGAATTTGAACTGGCAGATTTCAAGGAAAACCGGATGTTTCGGGTTCTGGCAATTGACAATGGCATCCTAACTTTTAGGTAAAATTTTCAGTAGCACCCAGCTGCCATATGGATGGGCCGCTACTAATTTTGGTAGCATTTTTGAGCTCAGCACCCATATAAACCTAACCCTAGACACGTCTCAAGCCCTATCTACTCATTTTAATCTTGGCCTCTCCCAGCTGAGCTGAGGCCGTTACCCAGCTGCCATATGGATGGGCCGCCACTATTTTTAGTAGTATTTTTGAGCTCAGCACCCATAAAAACATACCCCTAGACACGCCTCAAGCCCTATGTACTCATTCTAATCTTGGCGTCTCCCAGCTGAGCTGCGGCCGTTACCCAGCTGCCATATGGATGGGCCGCCACTATTTTTAGTAGTATTTTTGAGCTCAGCACCCATAAAAACATACCCCTAGACACGCCTCAAGCCCTATGTACTCATTCTAATCTTGGCGTCTCCCAGCTGAGCTGCGGCCGTTACCCAGCTGCCATATGGATGGGCCGCCACTATTTTTAGTAGTATTTTTGAGCTCAGCACCCATAAAAACATACCCCTAGACACGCCTCAAGCCCTATGTACTCATTCTAATCTTGGCGTCTCCCAGCTGAGCTGCGGCCGTTACCCAGCTGCCATATGGATGGGCCGCCACTATTTTTAGTAGTATTTTTGAGCTCAGCACCCATAAAAACCTACCCCTAGTTATGTCACAAGCCCTATTTACTCTTCTTACTCTCGGCCGCTCCCAGCCGTTTTCTGTCGGTTCTAGCCGTTTAGCAGCTGGTACTAGAAATTAATAAAATTGTTATTGCTCTCATTTACCATGAATTAAACCAAAAATATGTTTTAAAAAGTTGATCTCTACGGCTAAACGGATGAGCTGCCAGCCGCCACTCGTTACTTTTCCAACTGTTTGTTTGATTTAGGGAAAATTGCATTACCCCCCCCCCCCTTTATATTTGAAACAATTTATAGATAATTAAATGTTATAAAAGTTTATTTCTAGAGATCAAAAGCTGAATTCTTGGCCATTGGTATTGATAACAAACCCAAAAAGTTCCAATTTCCTGTCACCTAAGGTATCCTATTATATAAAGTAGTAAGGTTTTTTTTTTGTCTGTAGCAAAGGATCTCGCTAATCGCTGAACCAATATGGTTTTCCTTTACAGTGAAGCTTCTTTTATCTATAATACAAAGTAGAATGATGTCTGTTTGTTTGTTTGTAATTTATCGGCGAAAAAAATATTTTTGGTAATTAGCTGATTTAAAATAAATTGAAAAGAAACTATTTTACGTGTCACTAGAGGCCTCTAGGGGCGAAGCCTCTAGTTACCTATATAAAGTAGTATTTGGTTTTGTCTGTAGCTTCAGATCTCAATAACTGCTGAACTGATTGAGTTTTCAATTTTAGGAGAGCTTCACATAGGTTCCAGGTTGGTTTCAGGCTATTTTATTTTTAGATTTGAGCCATGGTACGGTTTTAGGCTATTTTACAGCCCTCTTCTTACCCCTTTTATTACAGAGCTCTCATATATGCTAGGAGCGCAGCCGATAGTAACTATATAAAACAAGAATGATAACATTTTAAAATGCGAGGCTCTTCAAACAGATATACAGACAAACATACAAAAAGATAAGACACATAGGCTTCCCGTAACCTTAATAAAGGAATGTTGGAAAAAACTTTTTTTTTTAGGTAGAGCCTATTCAAAAGATTAGCCAGTCAGAGGAAATTAAAATTTTGGCTTTTAGGAAGTTCAAGTTAAGTTTATTACACATATAGACAGACAAACTGTCATAAAGACAGACAAACTGACATACAGAAAGACAAATAGTCATATATATATACATTTATACAGAAAGAACTGTCATACAGACAGGCAAGCTGTCAAACAGACAGACAATATAACATAGAGACAGATAAACAGTCATAAAGATTGACAAACAGAAAATAAAGACAGACAAACTATCATACATACAGTCATACAGACATACAGACAGATAATTTATCATACAGACAGACAAACAGACATACAGACAGAATAAAAACAGTCATACAGATAGATGATAGACAAACAGTCGTGCAGACAGTCAAAAAAAACTGACATACAGACAGACAAACAGTCATAAAGATAGACAAACAGAAAATAAAGATAGACAAACTGTCATACAGACAGACAAACACTCATACAGACAAAGAAACCTATATACAGACAAACAAACGGACATACAGACAGACAAACGGACATACAGACAGACAAACGGACATACAGAAAGACAAATTGTCATAAAGACTGACAAACAGTCATACAGACAGATAAACAGTCATAAAGACAGACAAACAGTCAAGCATACAGACAAACAGAAAATAAAATTATTGACTTGAACGAACTTTTAGTCCATTTGGAATTAAATCAGTTTTGGTGAGCCTAGACAATGGGGTGACTGAAGAAATAGCCACAAACCATCCCAATATCTCCAATCTTTTCACTCTGAAATGGTCTCCAAGTCGCTATGCAGGTATGACAATTAAACCCAGAGAGAGAGAGGGGACTGTTTATTACACTTATGTAATGTGAATGGTCTTAAACTTATATAGTTAGAATGGTACCCAAACTTATATTATTATTAGAATGGTACCCAAACATATGTAATTCGAATGATATCCAAACTTATATAATTATAATGGTACCCAAACTTATATATTTAAAATGGTACCCAAACTTATATAATTATAATGTTACCCAAACTTATATAATTATAATGGTACCCAAACTTATATAATTATAATAGTATCCAAACTTATATAATTATAATGGTACCCAAACTTATATAATTACTAGAGGTGGCGTTCTAAAATCATCCTGCTATTGGCTAGTATATAAGGGGGGGGGAAGTTCTGACACATTTGCGTAAACGGTGAGTATAGGCTTTATCTTTGGACTGAGAGGATAGGTTATTAGGGATAAAATCATTCTTATATGATGAATTTCCCCCAGATTTAAGATTTTTTGGATATGCCTCCAGGTTCCGGAGCTCCAGGCTTCCAGGTGGTCTCTGTACAGGTAAAAATAAAAAAAATAAAAATTTTCAAAGTTAAAAATCAACTTATAAAACAAAATATGCATATTTTTTCTTCAAATATGTAAATAATATTAAAAAAGATGCATATTTTGTTTTATAAGTTGACCTGTAACTTAAAAAAAAAAAAAAAATATTTTTCATTTTTACCTGTACAGAGACCACCTGGAGGCCTGGAGCTCCGGCACCTGGAGGCCTATCCAAAAAATCTTAAATCTGGGGGAAATTCATCATATAAGAATGATTTTATCCCTAATAACCTATCCTCTCAGTCCAAAGATGAAGCCTATACTCACCGTTTACGCAAATGTGTCAGAACTCCCCCCCCCCCCCCTTATAATAGTATCCAAACTTATATAATTCTGATAGAACCCAACCTCTTTAATTATAATGGTACCCAAACTTTTTTGTAATGGTACCCAAACTATTGATGATTATTATTTCAGATGATTTGAGGCACGAAATCCGAGTTAATGTTTTGGATAATGCTGGTAACCAGCAACTAATCCTCCAGCCATTTCAGACACAATTTTCAAAGTAGGATTTTCTTTGTTTGAATTGTCCTAACGATGTCAAACTTTGCATGATGATTCCTCTAACAGTTAGGTACGAATTAGAAAGCGCAACAACTCTATAATCGTTACCAAAATGTCTGTACGTCCATTTTAAACATGCAGATTTTAAACTTTTTTTGTATGATATGATTTAATTATCTTATTCATCTGATTTTTTGAATAATGATTTTTAGGACAGCAAGGTAAAGTACTATAAGCGAGGCAACTCTATAATCAAATCCAAAAACATAAAAGAATGTCCTTTTACTGTATCCTATATTTGAACAATTTTGCAACAAATTTATGTACAAATTCGTTTAGACTTAGAAATTAATGTTCTGCTTATTAAGTTCTGACACTCTACCAGAGTTATTGTTCGTTTGTCCTTCCTTCTAACTATAGAGAATTTGCTTTTATGAATATTGTCACTTGTTGGAACTGTGATTCCTAGGACAACAATATACATTATTTCAAGCGAAGCATCTTTATGACTATGTTTTAAAAGTGCAATTATGTCCTTAAACTTGAACTTAAACGTATTTGAGCTTCAGATTTGGGAATAGTCCCTTTCGTGGCAACCACCTTAAGGCGCGTTTTGTTGTATATTCACAGTAGCTTTTGATATTTTATTTTAGGTTAGGTTAGTTTAAGTTGGGTTAGGCAATTGGCTCCGCATTGTTAGAGCCCTCAGCAGGGGCTAGAAATAGGGGAAAAGCTACTGTTAAAGTACGACGAAACGCCCCTTAAGAGGCGTTGTCACTAAAGGGACTATACTCAAACTATGTTTAGACTTGTAAATAAGTACTTTACATGTATTAATTTTCGTTTGTCCTACCGACTTATTTTTAGAGCCTCACTTTTATGGATGTTGTCATCCTTGTTAAGTAGATAATATTTTGCATGGAGGGAGGGGACATTGGAAAGTAAATTACACTGGTACCCAAAGTTCTTGTTTAGAATTACACTGGTACCCAAAGTTCTTGTTTAGAATTACAATGGTACCCAAAGTTCTTGTTTATAATTACACTGGTACCCAAAGTTCTGTTTATAATTACACTGGTACCCAAAGTTCTTGTTTATAATTACACTGGTACCCAAAGTTATGTTTATAATTACACTGGTACCCAAAGTTCTTGTTTATAATTACACTGGTACCCAAAGTTATGTTTATAATTACACTGGTACCCAAAGTTCTTGTTTATAATTACACTGGTACCCAAAGTTCTTGTTTATAATTACACTGGTACCCAAAGTTCTTGTTTATAATTACACTGGTACCCAAAGTTCTTGTTTAGAATTACACTGGTACCCAAAGTTCTTGTTTATAATTACACTGGTACCCAAAGTTCTTGTTTATAATTTCACTGGTACCCAAAGTTCTTGTTTATAATTACACTGGTACCCAAAGTTCTTGTTTATAATTACACTGGTACCCAAAGTTCTTGTTTATAATTACACTAGTACCCAAAGTTCTTGTTTAGAATAGAGCCCGAGTTCAGCTTTTATGCAAGGTTTATACTGATGACAAATTTTACTTCACTGCTCCAAATTCTATGGATTGCCTCCATTCTTGTCTCAACACTTCCTATTATTACAGGTTAGTTATTTTTATTATTAAGTGCCCCCTAGAGGCCTCTTGGGGCACTAGTCCCCAAAGTTTTATAATAACGTTTAAACTTTTAGGACTTGACTTATTGAATTTTTATTGGTTGGTTTATTAAGTTAAGTGTCTAAACGTTTCAACCACTAATCATAATCTACAGAAGGGATAATTTTGTGTATTATCATCGGGGATGTACATCAATTTATCGGCCATTGTCGTATCCCTTTAGAGACTTTATTATTAAGTGCCCCTAGAGGCATCTAGTATTTGCTAGTAAAAAATCCGCTTTAGTATCCGCTTAAAATTCAGCACCCATAGTTTTTAAGATAACAAATAATATATATGGGATAATAATATATATGGGACATTAGCCTGTTTTTACACTAGTCCCCAAAGTTTAATAATAACGTTTTCTTAAAGGTTGTCTTAATAACTTTGGGGACTTTTGATTTTATTCCTATTAATATAGGTTAGTTATGTTATTCAGGGATCTAAAGGGATAAGACAATGGCCGATAATCAAATGTACATCCCCAATGATGATACACAAAATTACCCTTTCAGTAGATTAAAATTAGTGGTTGAAACGTTTGAAAACCCACTTAATGATCAAACAAATCAAAATTCACTTAAGTACCCAAAGTTGGAAAGCCAACGAATAAGAAAACTTTATTATAAAACTTTGGGGACTAGTGTAATAAACAGCCCGTTGTCCCCTCTCTCTCTCTAGGTGGTGGTAACTTCCCCCAAATATACAAACCTTCCCAGGATTTTAAAAGCCAACTACTAAGGAATCCTAAGGGATAAGACAATGTATGTTAAATTGATATTCACCACAAATGACAATTGACACAATAATTCCTTCTGTAGATTTTGCTTTTTGTTGAAAAATTTGGTCAGTAATAGTTTGGTACTTTCTATTTAAAATTCAGTAAAGGTACCCAAAGTTTTAAGCCAACGAATAATATAATATGATTTAAAAACTTTGGGTACCAGTGTAATTTACAGTCAACTGCAACTCTCTGCAACTACTAGTACTAGACAATCATTCAGAGAGAGGACAATGGGCTGTTTATTACACTTGTCCCCAAAGATTTTTAATCACGTTTTTATTCGTTGGCTTAACAACTTTGGGGACTTCGATTTTGATTTGTTGGTTTATTACGTTATGTGTTATAACGTTTCAACCACTAATTTTACGCTACAGAAGGGATAATTTAGTGTATTATCATTGGCGACGTACAATTACAACAATTTATCATTTACCTGGAGCCCTGCAAAACGCATTCAGTCTAACAATTTATAGGATCGTGTAATAGACAGCTTTCCGTGGAAAATATGCGGATAGTATGGACTGAGAACCTGTTCTAATCCAGCGGATATCTATCTATTTAGCCAGAACCGTACCTGGAGCCTTGCGGAATGCCTTCAGCCTAAGAATTTATAGGATCGTATTATAGACAGCTGTCCGCGGATAATATGCCTTAGAACCGGTTTTAATCCAGTGGATATCTATCTATTTAGCCAGAACCGTACCTGGAGCCCTGCGGCCAGTCTTCAGCCTGACAACCAGTGACAAGATGGCAGAGCTGGCAACATTTTCTCCATTCTATTTTCTCTATCTTTCTATGGCTGTCTGGATAGGTAGGTAATAAAGTAACAGGATGTATGTCTGTTTGTTTGTCTGTCTGTTTGTCTGTCTGTTTGTCTGTCTGTTTGTCTGTCTGTTTGTCTGTCTGTTTGTCTGTCTGTTTGTCTGTCTGTTTGTCTGTCTGGTTTTCTGGTTGTTTGGTTGTCTGTTTATCTGTCTGTTTGTCTGTCTCTCTGTTTGCCTGTCTGTCAGTTTATCTGTTTGTATGTCTGTTTGTCTGTCTGTCTGTCTGTTTGTCAGTCTGTCTGTCTGTTTGTCTGTTTGTTTGTTTTTTTGTTTGTCTCTCTCTGTCTGTCTGTCTCGCTGTTTGCCTGTCTGTCTGTTTATCTGTTTGTATGTCTGTCTGTTTGTCTGTCTGTTTTTCTGTCTGTCTGTTTGTCTGTCTGTGTGTTTGTCTGTTTGTCTGTCTGTTTATCTGTCTGTTTGTTTGTCTATCTCTGTGTTTGCCTGTCTGTTTGTTTGTCTGTCTGTATGTCTATCTATCTGTTTGTCTGTCTATTTGTCTGTGTGTTTGTCTGTGTGTTTTTCTGTCTGTTTGTATGTCTGTTTTTCTGTCTGTTTTTATGTCTATTTGTCTGTGTGTTTGTCTGTGTGTTTGTCTGTCTGTTTGATTATCTGTTTGTTTGTTTGTCTGTTTGTTTGTTTGTCTGTTTGTCTGTCTGTCTTTTATTTGTCTGTCGGTCTGTCTGTTTATCTTTCTTTCTATCTGTTTGTCTGTCTGTTTTCCTGTCTGTTTGTCTCTGAACTGATATGGTTCTCCTTTAAAGGGTAGCTTCTCAATGGTCATTTAAGGTTTTTTACTATTTTGGGGGAGGGTACCACTAACCTCCCAAGAAAAATCGGCATGGTCCTCTTTTTTTTCAACTTTCAAAAATTTTTCAAAATTAAATTTTTTTACTTTTATGGGTGTCATCCTTGTTTATTACTTAAAATATTTTTCGGAATGATGAAGTAGACCTTTTCCTTTTAAATTGGGTGTAGTCCCTTTCGTAACTGCGCCTCTTAAGGGGCGTTTCGTCGTATTTTCACAGAAGCTTTTCACCTATTTCTGTCCCATATTGGAGGATCTAACCCTGCGGGGCAATCACCTAACCTAACTTAACTTAAAATAACCCATCAAAAGCTACTGTGAAAATACAAGGAAACACCCCTTAAGAGGCGTTGCCACAAAAGTGACTGTTTTTTCCAAAGCTTGTAAGCTTAATAACATATCACGAAAAATAAAACTTTGGGTACCAGCATAATCATTTTTCAGGTTTTGGTCCCTGGTATGTTGGTGAAATCCTAAGCGGCCATAGAGGAATTATTCTTCCTTGGACCACCGTTGTTAACGGTAAGTGTGTGTGTGTGTGTGTGATTGTTTAAGTGTGTTTGTGTGTGGGTAAGTGTGTTTGTTTGTGTATGTGTGAGTGGGGGTGTGTGTGATTGTGTGTGTGTGTGTGTGTGGGTGTGTGTTGTTGTGTGTGTGTGTGCGGATTTGTATTTCTGTGTGTGTGTATATGTGTGTAATTTGTATGTTTGTGTGGGTGTGTGTGTGTGGGTGGGTGTGTGTGTAAGTGTATGTGTGTGGGTGTATGTAACAGGCATAGAGGAATTATTCTACCTTGGACCACCGTTGTTAACGGTAAGTGTGTGTTTGTGTGGGTGTGTGTGTGTGTGTTTGTGTGTGTGTGTGTATGTGTGTAATGTGTATGTGTGTGTGTGTGTGTGTATAATAGGCATAAAGGAATTATTCTACCTTGGAGCACCATTGTTAACGGTAATTTAAGAAGCTTCACTGTAAAACAAACATACAGATAAACATCCATTACGCCCTTAGAGGCCTCTAGGGGCACTGGAGTTGGGGAATCGGTTAACCTCCCCCCCCCCCTCCATTCCCAATTTTTAGTTTTATTTTTAAAAAGATAAAGTAGACGAAAAATTAGGGGGTCATTTATTCTAATGTTACCCTTCCCCCCAAAATAGTTATATATTTTCCAAACTTTGGACCTATAAAAAGCTTCCCAGTAAACTAGAACCATATTTATTGAGCAGTTAGTGAGATCCTTCAGTACACTCAAACATCTCAGGGATCTAAAGGGATAAGATATTGTCCGAAAAATTGATGTACATCCATAATAATGATACACAAAATTACCCCTTCTGTAGATTACAATTAGTGGTTGAAACGTTTGGACACTCAATTCAATGAACCAACTAATTGAAATTCAATAAAAGGTTGTCAAGCTTACAAATAAGAAAACGTTGTTATAAGACTTTGGGGGTTAATCTAATAAACAGCCTATTGTCCCCTCTCTCTCTGCAGACACTTAGATAGACACAGAGACATTTATGATATTTATATCATCGTATCATAGACAGCTTTCCGCGGACATTATGCGGATAGTATGACTGAGAACCGGTTCTAATCCAGCGGATATCCGTAACTAACAAGATATTTATGTTTAGGTCAAATGTTGCCAAGCTTCTATAATTATGTGACAAGTTTTGTTCATCTTTATTTTTTTCATACTCCACTTTTCTGGACTCTGCTGTACAAATTTAAATGGAGGTAATATATTTTCTAGACTCACTTATACAAATTTAAATGGAGGTAATATATTTTCTAGACTCTGCTATACAAATCTTAATGGAGGTAATATATTTTCTTGACTCTGTTATACAAATTTAAATGGATGTAATATATTTTCAAGACTCTGTTGTACAAATTTAAATGGAGGTGATATATTTTCTAGACTCACTTATACAAATTAAAATGGAGGTAATATATTTTCTGGACTCTGCTCTACAAATCTAATTGGAGGTAATATATTTTCTAGACTCTGCTATACAAATCTTAATGGAGGTAATATATTTTCTAGACTCTGCTATACAAATCTTAATGGAGGTAATGTATTTTCTTGACTCTGTTATACAAATTTAAATGGATGTAATATATTTTCAAGACTCTGCTGTACAAATTTAAATGGAGGTGATATATTTTCTAGACTCACTTATACAAATTAAAATGGAGGTAATATATTTTCTGGACTCTGCTCTACAAATCTAATTGGAGGTAATATATTTTCTAGACTCTGCTATACAAATCTTAATGGAGGTAATATATTTTCTTGACTCTGTTATACAAATTTAAATGGAGGTAATATATTTTCAAGACTCTGCTGTACAAATTTAAATGGAGGTAATATATTTTCTAGACTCTACTGTACAAATTTAAATGGAGGTAATATATTTTCTAGTCTCTGCTATACAAATTTAAATGGAGGTAATATATTTTCTAGACTCTGCTGTACAAATTTAAATGGAGGTAATATATTTTCTAGTCTCTGCTATACAAATTTAAATGGAGGTAATATATTTTCTAGTCTCTGCTATACAAATTTAAATGGAGGTAATGTATTTTCTAGACTCTGCTATACAAATTTAAATGGAGGTTATATATTTTCTAGACTCTGCTATATAAATTTAAATGGAGGTAATATATTTTCTTGTATTCATTCGAATCCGGTGGATAGGAACCGGTTCACATCCATACGAAAAAAACAATGTCTAGCATCGTATTATATCCAGCTTTCTACGGCACCTCGGGGCTAAAGAATCTGGTTTTAATCATATAATTGTACATTCTATATCCGCAGAAAGCTGTTTATAATACGATGAAAGAAATAACTATTCTAGACTCTGCTCTACATATCTAAATGGAGGTAATATATTTTCTAGACTCTGTTATACAAATTCAAATGGAGTTTCTAGACTCTGCTATACAAATTTAAATGGAGGTAATATATTTTCAAGACTCTGCTATACAAATTTAAATGGAGGTATATATACCCGCGACCGTGGCTCAACACGTAGCGCATCCGTTCGTCGTCGGGAAGGTGATAGGTTCGAATCTCGTTCCGACACCGCGTCATAACTAAAGACGTTAAAAATGGTTCCCACTGCTACTATGTCAGATGCGCGACGTAAATAGTTAGAGTGGGGGGAATGCCTTGGCCCAAAACAGGCGCAACTCGCTACCATGCACAGTTGGGACTTCTCAGACAAAGGTCGTGCATCTCAGAGAGTTGGTTGTCTGATGGGTGAATGGACGCTTTACAACGCAATCATAAGTATTGCATGTATGTTTCAAGGTGAGTGGAGGTCTAGTACCCGAAGCGACACCTAGCCCCTAGAGTCTTATCTAGTCCATCTGCCTACCATCTATAGCAATAAAGAATTAATATGCCCAGTTCACAATATATTTTCTAGACTCTGCTATATAAATTTAAATGGAGGTAATATACATGGATCTAGGAATGGGACAATGAATATTCAATATTTTCAGGATTTCAAACCTTTGGGACTCACATAAAGTGTTTGTTTGGCTTTGGGGACTAGTTCACAATTACCTTTGAATTTGTTATGATCCTAGCAGACAAATATAAAATAAAAATTTCTAGCAGACCAAAAAAATTGTGTCCATTGAATAAAATTAATTTGGCTGGTTTTAACAATTATATTTTTGAAAAAAAATATCATTCGATTGCAAAAAAACGTGATATTTGGTTCAAGTAAATATTAATTCATTTATTTAGCTTTTTTCATTTATAATTTATAATTTTCATTTAATTTCATTTTTTTGAATTGTGGGAAAAATATCTGACCGTGGGAAAAAACATGAGAAAAAATATGTTCTAGTGTAAAGAAATAATATATCTGTTTCAAATCTTTTCCATTTGATAGATTTTACCAACTTTGGAAAAACTGTCAGTCCGATTTTTGAAATTCAATCTGTGAAAAAAGATATTTAAGTTTGATTTTTTTGTTTTGAAAATATTATTTTACATGTATTGACGCCATCTTGATTGAATGAAATTAATTTTTACAATGAAAGAAAATCTTTTAACTTAAATTGACCAATATTTCAAAGATTTTTTTATTTGATTTGGAACATTTTTTTAAAAATTAATTTTTACAATGAAAAAAAATCTTTGAACTTAAATTGACCAATAATTCAAAGATTTTTCTTATTTTTTTGGAAGATTTTGAAAGTTAAACAAAATCAAAACAATAAAATAGGTGAAATTAAATGAAAAAACGTTTTATAATTTTATTTGAGAAATCATTTGCTAACATAACCTTTTTGTTTTATTTAATAACTCATTTCATAGAAATAAACTCTACTGTGATATTTGTGTATTAAACAAGTTAAGAACCCGTCTAACTTTAAATTCATGTTTTCTTGTATTTGGTTGCAGTTCATTAATTGGGATTAATGGTTGAAAAGTTTGATCATTACTACTGAAACCAACCAATAAAAATTCAATAAAAGTTTTTGTGCTGACAAATAAGATAATGTGGTTATAAAACTTTGGGTACCTGTGAAATTTTCACGCAATTAATCCCAGGGATCTAAAGGGATAAGACAATGGCCGATGAATTTATGTACATCCCCAGTGATGGTTCACAAAATCACCCCTTCTGTAGATTACAATTAGTGGTTGAAACGATTGTAAACTAAATTTAATTAACCAACCAATCAAAATAAAGTGTAAGTCCCCACAGTTGTCAAGAAACCGAATGAGAATCCTTATTATAAGGGGAATGGTGTAATAAACAGTCCAATGTTCCATCCCTCCCTGAACTAATACTGATTAATTATTTCTAGGTTGGAAGGTTCCAGAGGGAAGTTTCTACTGGCAGTTTCAAATATTCCTGTTACTCTAGTTCTCAGCTCACAGGTGTGTGTGTGTGTGTGTGTGTGTGTGTGTGTGTGTGTGTGCTAGAGGGAAGTTTCTGCTGGCAGTTTCAAATATTCCTGTTACTCTAGTTCTCAGCTCACAGGTAGGTGTGTGTGTTTGTGTGTGTGTGTGTGTGTGTTTGTGTGTGTGTGAGTGTGTGTGTGTGTGTGTGTGTGTGCTAGAGGGAAGTTTCTACTGGCAGTTTCAAATATTCCTGTAACTCTAGTTCTCAGCTCACAGGTAGGTGTGTGTGTGTGTGTGTGGTGTGTGGTGTGTGTGTGTGTGTGTGCTAGAGGGAAGTTTCTACTGGCAGTTTCAAATATTCCTGTTACTCTAGTTCTTAGCTCTCAGGTGTGTGTGTTTGTGTGTGTGTTTTTGTATGTGTGTGTGTGTGAGTGTGGTTGTGTGTGTGTGTGTGTGAGAGTGTGTGTGTGGGTGTGTCTATGGATAACACATATCGGTCCAGTGGTTCGCTAAATCACAGACAAATATCCTAACACTTTTATTTATTTTGTTATAGGCGGTGTTGTTAGTCGTTCTCTATTTTTTCCCTTCAAAACTTGGAATTTTTAAGGTAATTTTTTTTCCGTCTGTCTCTATGTCTGTATGTCTGTCTTTATGTCTGTCTATATGTCTGTATGTCTGTCTGTCTGTTTGTCTGTCTATATGTCTGTTTGTATGTCTGTCTCTATGTCTGTATGTATGTCTGTCTCTAAGTCTGTTTTTATGTCTGTCTGTCTGTATGTCTGTCTGTATGTCTGTATGAATGTCTGTATGTCTATAAATTTTTAAAAATTGAGGGGGATTTTCTTGCTTTTTTGGGGGGGTTATGGATGTCCCACCACCCAAGAAAATAGCTTCAAACCACCACAGGACCAGTAGATATATTCCCTGAAGAATAGAATCCAATCGGTTCGATGGTTACTGAGATCTTAAGGGACGGACGGACGGACAGACGGACAGACGGACGGACGGACGGACGGACGGACGGACGGACAGACAGACAGACAGACAGACAGACAGACGGACGGACAGACATCAAGCTTTTTTGTATTATAGATATATATTTTATGTAATTTAGGAGATTTGTCTATTGATAGCGCCTATGGAGATATCAATGATTCTAGCAGGTATTCTATCTAAATCAGTTTCTCGTATCACTTCGAAACCGATTAACATCCGGTGGATTGGAACCGGTTCTCAGCCATACTGAAGAAATATGTCTAGCATTGTATGAAAACCAGTTTTCTACGAATACATATAAAAATGTAGAATTATTAGATTAAAATCATGTGATAACAAAATCTGGTATTAATCTTATGATTTACATTTTATATTCGCAGAAAGCTGTATATAATACTTGGGGGGGGGGGCTAAAATATCACCCCCCCCCCAAAAAAAAACACATTTAAAGAAAGGAGGGTTAATTAACAAAACTAAGTAAAGAACGTGTCCTAACTTTTGTGATTTTAATGTATTAAACAAGTTTTAACCCATTCGTGAAGAGCTTCCAAAGTTCAAAGTTTTGATTAAGTATTTGATTTCAATAATTACTCAACAGAATTTAAAAAGTGAGGTGTCAAATTAAAGATCTTACTATTTTTGTTCATAATGGCATTTTTTTTTGTTGCGTTTTAGTACCTTGAAACAAAGTTCTATTGATCATTTTACGTCTACTACTTACTAAAAGCACCGACTAGCTATTTTTTTTTTTAAATCACAAAAGTTAGGACACGTTCTTTCAAGTTATATATGTAGTTTTTTTTTAAAGCAAAGCTACTCTATGATTTTAAATGTCCGTATGAAAGGTTTTAGGGAAAACCTGATTTTCTACCATAAAAGATATAGGCCTCTTCTGGGTTAACAAAATCTGATTTTATTCGTTTAATTTTTCATCTAATATCGGCAGAAAGCTGTCTATAATACTATGAGATAAATAATTATACTGTTAAACTCACTTTGTCTGTTGTGTAAAATCTCTTTGAGAGCTTTATTTAAAATCTTTTATTTTATCCTTTTAAAAAGGGTTAATTTTCAGTGATCTAAAGGGATAAGACGATGGTCGATAAATTAACTTACATCCCCAATGATGATACACAAAATTACCCCTTCTGTAGATTATAATCGGTAGTTGAAACGTTTGAACACTCAACTTAATTAAACAACCAATCAAAATTCACTAATAGTCCCCCAAAGTTGTCAAGCCAACGAATAAGAAAACGTTATTATAAACCTTAAGGGACTAATAGTGTAATAAACAACCCAATGTCCCCTCTCTCTGGATAATTTTGTTTAAGATAATTGGGATTGTACATTGTTCATTGTAGGGTTCGGCCGGATAACCGGTTTTCCGGATACCGTATATTAAAATTATCCGGATATCCGGTTGATTTCTCATGCCGAATTTCCGGCATCCTGTTGGCCGGATATCCGTTTTGCTGGATTTTAAAACTTTCCGGATATCCGGCATGAGAAATCAGCCGGCCGTTGTCCGGTTATCCGGCCGGATATCCGGTCATTGGCCATAAAGCCGGCCGGATATCTGGTATCCGGCAAAAAAGTGTCTTATCCCTTAAAATCCCTGGAACTAATCCTTATTTGTTTTTTCAGGCTTCGTTTGCAACGGTTTAGTCAGCTACTGGATAAATGAATCAAGAAAATAGCCTGGAACCTGCACAAATCTAGTCAAATTGATATTTACATTAAGTGTATTTCATTATAGAGAGAGAGAGGGGACAATTGGTTGTTTATTACACTAGTCCCCAAAGTTTTAAAATAAGGTTTCCTTATTTATTGGCTTAACAACTTTTGGGACTTTTGATTGTTTTTTTTATGAAGTTGAGTACCTAGTTTTAACTACTAAATGTAATCTACATAAGGGGTAATTTTGTGTATTATTAATGGGGATGTACATCAATTTATCAGCCATTGTCTTATCCCTTTAGATCCATGTATTTAATTAGTTTATACAATTTTTTTATTGTTTTTTGTGTTTATTTAGTTCTTTAAAAATAAAGTATTGAAAATCAACATAATAGTTATTTTTTGCATTGTATTTTAAACTTTTTAAAATAGCTTTTCTATAATAGTCCGTCTGTCCATTCGTAACTATTAGCTCTTTTTTGTTAAGCATGTTAGAATTGTCATATCGATTTAAAACTTTGAATGGTGATTCCTTTAGTAGTTAGGCACGATTTAGAGAGCGTAGCTACTCTTTAATCTGAGCAGAATGTCCGTACGTCTTTTTTAAACATGTATATTTCTAACAACTAACTTTTATGTGATATAATCACCCGATTGATCTGATTTCTAGGACAACAAAATACAATGTTATGAGCGTAGCATCTCTATAATTAAGTCATAAAAATTTAAGTTTTTCCCTAAACATTTACCTGTAATTAGGCAGTTTTTCATCAATTTACTTGCAAATTTGGTTCGACTTTTATACATTTATATTTTGATTATACAGTTCTGACACTATACAAGTGTTAATGTCTGTTTGTCCTAACGTTTCAGTGCTTCGCTTTTATGGATGTTGTCATCCTTGTTTATTTATGGGGTCTGTTGAATATCGTAAGGAGAGTGTTAAAACTTAACAAATTTTAATTGCTCTAAAATATATTTTTCTTTTTATAACATTTTATAAATAAGATAATTAAGTTCTTCTTGGCCAAAATCAAATCTAAAAACCTGAAAATAAATAATACAAAGCTTAACAAAGCCCAAATTGTGTAAAAGATTATCCATGTGACGTCATAAAAACGAGGAATTATCCCTCTCTTTTCTGGGGGGATTTTCTTTCCCACTTCTCCTCTCATCTCCTTCATTTTTATGACGTCACATTAGACAGACACATAATTCTATGATACAATATTTAACACTAGTGGCCGGCTACGCCCCTTACACGCCTCTAAGGGCACTTTAAGTGGGGTCGACCCCAGAGAGAGAGGGGACATTTTATAATAACATCTTTGGGGACATAAGTGAATTTTGATTCATTAAGTTGAGTGTTCAAACGTTTCAAAAACTAATTTTAATATACAAAAGGGTGATTTTGTGACACATTATTGGGGATTTACATAATTTTATCGGCCATTGTCTTATCCCTTTAGATTCCTGGGTCAACTTAATTTTTTTTTAAGGACCAAAAAGTAGAATTTTTTGGGAGTAAATTTTTTTCCTCATACAAAGGGTTGTGGTCCCCTCCCTCAAAATAGTTATAAAACTTCCTAGGACATATGAGAAGCTTTACTGTAAAGAAAAGAATAATTTAATGATAATGGCTATCTATTACGTAAGGCCATCCATCTGTAATGTTTTTGTTTCTACTAACCTGGACAGAATTATGGATATTGTTATTCTGTAATGTTTTTGTTTCTACTAACCTGGACAGAATTATGGATATTGTTATTCTGTAATGTTTTTGTTTCTACTAACCTGGGCAGAATTATGGATATTGTTATTCTGTAATGTTTTTGTTTCTACTAACCTGGACAGAATTATGGATATTGTTATTCTGTAATGTTTTTGTTTCTACTAACCTGGGCAGAATTATGTATATTGTTATTCTGTAATGTTTTTGTTTCTACTAACCTGGGCAGAATTATGGATATTGTTATTCTGTAATGTTTTTGTTTCTACTAACCTGGGCAGAATTATGGATATTGTTATTCTGTCATGTTTTTGTTTCTACTAACCTGGGCAGAATTATGTATATTGTCATTCTGTAATGTTTTTGTTTCTACTAACCTGGGCAGAATTATGTATATTGTCATTCTGTAATGTTTTTGTTTCTACTAACCTGGGCAGAATTATGGATATTGTTATTCTGTAATGTTTTTGTTTCTACTAACCTGGGCAGAATTATGGATATTGTTATTCTGTCATGTTTTTGTTTCTACTAACCTGGGCAGAATTATGTATATTGTCATTCTGTAATGTTTTTGTTTCTACTAACCTGGGCAGAATTATGTATATTGTCATTCTGTAATGTTTTTGTTTCTACTAACCTGGGCAGAATTATGGATATTGTTATTCTGTAATGTTTTTGTTTCTACTAACCTGGGCAGAATTATGGATATTGTTATTCTGTAATGTTTTTGTTTCTACTAACCTGGGCAGAATTATGGATATTGTTATTCTGTAATGTTTTTGTTTCTACTAACCTGGGCAGAATTATGTATATTGTCATTCTGTAATGTTTTTGTTTCTACTAACCTGGGCAGAATTATGTATATTGTTATTCTGTAATGTTTTTGTTTCTACTAACCTGGGCAGAATTATGGATATTGTTATTCTGTAATGTTTTTGTTTCTACTAACCTGGGCAGAATTATGGATATTGTTATTCTGTAATGTTTTTGTTTCTACTAACCTGGGCAGAATTATGTATATTGTCATTCTGTAATGTTTTTGTTTCTACTAACCTGGGCAGAATTATGTATATTGTTATTCTGTAATGTTTTTGTTTCTACTAACCTGGGCAGAATTATGTATATTGTTATTCTGTAATGTTTTTGTTTCTACTAACCTGGACAGAATTATGTATATTGTCATTCTGTAATGTTTTTGTTTCTACTAACCTGGGCAGAATTATGTATATTGTTATTCTGTAATGTTTTTGTTTCTACTAACCTGGGCAGAATTATGTATATTGTTATTCTGTAATGTTTTTGTTTCTACTAACCTGGACAGAATTATGTATATTGTCATTCTGTAATGTTTTTGTTTCTACTAACCTGGGCAGAATTATGTATATTGTTATTCTGTAATGTTTTTGTTTCTACTAACCTGGGCAGAATTATCAAACTAATGAATACCATACACAGGAGGGTGGCTACAGACAATCTAAATATAGATAGATAGATAGATCGATAGATAGATCGATAAATAGATCGATAGATAGATCAATAGTTAGATTGATAGATAGATTGTTAAATAGATCAATAGATAGATCGATAGATAGATTGATAGATAGATTGATAGATAGATAGATCAATAGATAGATAGATTGATAGATAGATCAATAGATAGATTGATATATAGATTGATAGATAGATTGATAGATAGATTCATAGTTAGATCAATAGATAGATAGATTGATTGATAGAAAGATAGATAGATAAATAGACAAAGAGATAGATAGATAGATACCTTGATAGCATCGATGATAGTTTGAATATCATATTTCCTATCACACAAATTCACCAATGTATTTGTCATCCTAAACAAGTAAACAAGATATATTGGGAGTATAGTCCCATTCGTGACATTGCCTCTTAAGGGGCGTTTCATCATTTTTTTGTATTTCTATCCCCTGCAGGGGTTCTAACCCTGCAGGGCCAATTGCCAAAAGCTACTATGAAAATACGATAAAATGTAATCAAAATACAATCATGATGTTTTTAAATCAATGAATAAGAAAACGTTGTTATAAAACTTTGGGGACTAGTGTAATAAAGAGCCCAATGTCCCCTCCCTCGATGGGCATATTTAGTACCTGAGAGGATTACCTTGTAAGGGCAGGATTCTCCTTCGATTTAAGATATTATCTAGAGAATCCAGAGCATCATCCATGTGTAATGGGATGCGATACTCTAACACCAAAGGTTATTAGGTTAATTAACAGCCATCAGACAACCAACCCTTTGATTGCACGACCTTTATCTGAGAAGTCCTAACTTTGCATGGTAGTGAGTTGTGCCTGTTTATGGGCCAAGGCATTCCTCCTACTCTTACTATTAATGTTGTGCACCTTGCATAGCAGCAGCATAAACCATTTTAACATCTTTAGTTATGACACGATGTCAGTCCGAGATTCGATATTATCACCTTTCCTGCGACAAGCGAATCCGCTACGTGCTGAGGGTTTACCTGAGTGCATAGTCGTTCATGCCAAGATTGAAACAAGTGGCATGGAACTCATCAACAGCAGCAAAGTAACATTTCTTGTGGTGTCTAAATATTTAAAGAGATTATGTAGCCATTTTTAAACAAGGATGACAACAAACAAAAAAGTGAAGCTCTAAAACAGTAGGACAAAAATACATTAACAACGAGTGTCAGAACTGAAAAATCAAAACATGTATAAGTGTTGAATCAATATTGTAAGTAAATTTGTTGAAACTGCTGAAAAACAGGATGATATTTTTTTTATCAGGGCCATCTTTTTTAATAGTAGGGGTAACATCTGCTAAAATATTTTCTTGGACCCCCTGGAAACTTTATTGTAAAGGAGAACCATATTGGTTCAGTGGTTAGTGAAATCTTTCAATAAAAACAGACAAACATTAAGATATAAGGGCTAGAGGCTACGCCCCTTTAGGCCTGCCAGGGAGGGGTGAAGTTTAATTCCCACCACAAAATCATATATATAGGCATGAGTTGCTTATAGAACTTACTCTTTAAGTGGAACATTATCATGGAGGACATGGTTAACTTCATCAGCTACAACATCACCATTGGCAACTGTCAGAACTAGATTCACCAAATCTTCAACTGTTTGCATCATAAACTAAAATAAATATAGAAAGTCTAGATTATTCCAGGAATCTAAAGGGATAAGATATTGACCAATAAATTGATATGCATCCACAATAATGATAAAATTGTAGATTGAAATTAGTGGTTGAAGCTTTTGAACACTTATGTGCAAACCAATCAAAATTAGGCAAAGTCCCCAAAGTTGTTAAGCCAATGAATAAGAAAACATTATTATAAAACTTTGGGGACTAGTGAAATATCCTAAGATATTCGACTATTTATAGCTGACTTATAATGAACAAATTATGCACTTATCTTCCAAAATCTGTACACAATATCAACCAATGACATGTCTGGAATGTATCTAGAGCATCTCTATTCTCTAGTATAAAATATCAATTTAACAATTAAAAATAATACCTTTCTGTTTGACTGAATCTTTGCCAATTCCATTCTAAAACAAAAAAAATCAACCTTTGATCAAAAATTTACAATTTTACAATTGAAGTGAAATATTCAAAACAAAATATTTTGTCTGAAAGTTTTATTAGAACTAGTCATTTAATTTACTGTATATTATTCTAGTTTTCAAAGTGGTTAGCTTTTGATAATGGATTTATTATTACTTGGATAGGGGGCTAAAGGCTAAGGCTAACAAAAGGCTATTAAAATTGTGATTTTATTTTAATATTCATGGAAAATTGTCTATAATGCAATGCTATACATGATTTTTATGTATGGCTTAGAACCGGTTTTATCTAGCAGATATTAACTTACTGAGCTTGTTGCTTCTGGTCTGCTGGTACAGCTGGATCACTGAGAACCCGGGTCAGGATCTCCACAGGAACCTCGGGGCCAGGAACTGCTGTACGTCCACAGGACAACCAGGAAGGTGGCACCTTAATAATATACAGGTAGTATTATCAGAGAAAAGAGGGATAAATTATATATAACACAGAGAGTGATCCTTGGGGTACACCATAAAATTATATATAACACAGAGAGTGATCCTTGTGGTACACCATAAAATTATATATAACACTAAGAGTGATCCTTGAGGTACACCATAAAATTATATATAACACAGAGAGTGATCCTTGAGGTACACCATAAAATTATATATAACACAGAGAGTGATCCTTGGGGTACACCATAAAATTATATATAACACTAAGAGTGATCCTTGGGGTACACCAAAAAATTATCCTTAAAAGTAACAGGATGTTTGTGTGTCTTAGATCTGGGTGTGTAGCAATGTTCTCGCTAGCCCCTGAACTGATATGATTCTCCTATGGGCCCAGGGCTTATTGAAAAGAAGTAACAGGATGTCTGAGTGTATGTAGCAAATGATCTCGCTACTCGCTAACCACTAAACTGATATGATTCTGGAGCTTCTTATGGGTCTTATGGAAGGTATGTAACTATTGTTGGGGAGGGGACCACCTCAAGAAAAAAATCACCAATAGAAACAAAATTTCCCTCCCTCTCAAAATAAACTTTATCTATGCTAAAATTGAACGTTGACTTCCCATTGCTCAAGTGCCTATAGAGGCCTCTAGTATTTAGTACATGTATTTAAACATTTTAGAGCTAAAACTTCACATATACTTTCCTCTAAACTTGTTTTTTATCCCCAAAGGTGTAAAATATGGATATAGAATATACTTGGATATTATGAAAATTTGTCATAAAGTTAGCTTGCTAATATGGACCACATTTATTGGTCAGTTTGTTCATCCAGTAGGAGGGGAGGGTTCAAGGATTATGGGGGGTATTGTTGTTTTAGCCAGCTGCGAGCATCACTTTACATGAAAATCTGTTGCAACATCCATGTAATAATATTATATCGAAGGCTGGTATAAATAACTATTTTCAAATTTTTATATCTGACAATAATTAAAAATTATGCCCCCAATGATGATACACAAAACTAGCCCTTCTGAAGATTACAATTAGTTACTGAAACATTTGGACACTCAACTTAATTAACCAGCTAATCAAAATACATAAACGCTCGCAAATCCAACAAATAAGAAAATTATATTATTATAAACAGCCCAATGTCTCCGCCCTCCCAAATAAAAAAATGTTGTTGTAATTATAATTTGAATTAATTAAGTAAGTGTTTTGATTCAAAAGTCAAAGAGTAAAAGATAAGTTAAAATTAAATTGACATAGAAACTCAATTTTTTTTCATTTATTTTTTAAAATTGTCTTATCTTTGAAATAACAAATAATTACGTCTTTTTAAACAAATATTAGCTTTAATAAACAACACTTTTTTTGGGAAATAAATAGAGAGAGAGATGTGACAATGGACTGTAAATGTATCTTCCCCCAATAAATGTCCCCTCCCAGCGACGTCCAAGGAAGGGGGGTAAAAAAAAATTTTATCCACCCCCAATTACAAATTACGCCACCTTTAAATTTTAACCCCCCTCAAATAAAAAAGTTTTGACGCTCTTGTCCCCTCCCTCCCTGTGGGAGTGGGATTTTAACATCTATTGTATCATCTCTAAGCTGTCATGATAAAGGTGCCCAATCTTTTCTACCAATAATTGTAATCTACATAAGAGGAATTTATCATTTAGCGAGCTCTAGCAAAACATAAAATATTTTCTTTTAAACCTATGTTAAGATCAGCTTTTAATAAAAAAAAAATATCTAAAAGTCAGCTAGGCGGCTCTAGTTTTGTAGAGATTTCTTTTAGAAGGGTGATGGTACCCTCCCACAAAATAGTTATTCACACGCCCAGAACCTAAGTAAAGCTACACTATAAAGGAGAACTGTATCGGTTTAGCGGTTAGCAAGAACCTTCAGTACAGACACAGTTCCTGTTACTTGGAGTGGATACAAAACCGCGACAAACAAAACCGCGACAGGGACAAAACCGCGACATAACAAAACAGCGACAGTGACAAAACCGCGACATTACAAAAAAATCTATAATAAAAAAATCTTAATGCTAGAAGGTCATGGCCGCAGAGCTCGGCCCCGTGGCATGCCTAGCCGCAGGCGCTCGGCCCCCTTGCCTATAACCTAACCTAACCTATCCTAACCTATATGTTTGAATGTTTAATGTACATTAACTTATTTATAATTTAGAATTTCGTGGATTTTACTAAAAGTGGTTGGTGGATTTTTTTCAAATTTTTAATATTTTTTTACAATATTTAGGTTAGGTTAGGTTATGGGCAAGGGGGCCGAGCGCCCGCAGCTAGGCAGGCCAGGGGGCCGAGCGCTGCGGCCATGTATTTCTACAATAAAATCCTACATAGTTATATTTCTGTTATTGTCGCGGTTTTGTCACTGTCGCGGTTTTGTCACTGTCACAGTTTTGTTATGTCGCGGTTTTGTCCCTGTCGCGGTTTTGTATCCACTCCCTGTTACTTAATTATAAGGACTAGTGGGTGCGCCCCTAGCATCTAGGGGCTCTATATTCGATGGAATATGGAAGGGCAGAAAAATATCCAGACTTTATATAAGTATGTAATAGCGTAAAACCATCCCTGAACCTTTAAGAATTTTCCATAAAAAGGAGGACCATATCGGTTCAGCAGCTAGCGAGATCCTTCCCTACAGACAAAAATAGCTTACTACTTTATATTATAGGATTGTCTTATCCCCTTAGATCCATGATTGATCAGACCAGGACATGATATCTGCCATTGCAACAGTGTCCAAACTTTTCCACCAATATTATATTCTTCTTACCGGCACAGGATTGATATTTGCCATGGACTCTCCCTGGAACATTCCAACTGGCATCTTACTTATACTCATGTCACCTGACAATAGATTTATTATTATAGATGGATAATTCAACAAACAGAGAAAGCCTAAAATGTCATGTGTGACGTCATAAAAATACGTCTAAGAAGGAAGGATGAGAGGAGAAGTGGGAAAGGAAACCTCCAAAAAGAGATGGATTTTTATGACATTTTAGGCTTTCTCATTATAATAAATGGACAATCATATATAATAATAGATTTATTATTATAGATGATCAATCAGTAATAACAATAAATTTATTATTATAGACGATCAATCAGATATGATAATAGGAGAAAGCCTAAAACGTCATGTGTGAAGTCATAAAACAACGTATTTTTGGTATTTCCAATCAAACCTCCAAGGGCTGCCAGACAGAAAGGGATGGATGGACAGACAGACAGATGGACAGACAGACGGAGGGATGAACAAACTGAAAGACAATCAGACATAAAAAAAAAGACAGATGGGCAGACAGAAAAAGTAGGTTATAGTGCCCTTAGAAGAATAAATTCTGTTGTTCTGTCCCACAAAGTGCCTTTGGAGCGCTGAACCTCTCCTTTTAAAAAAAATTATTGAAAATAAGAGGGGGGGGGGGGGGAGGTTATTTTTTCTCTATGTATAGCCTCTCAATGGGCCCTATGCCCTAACCTCGCAGGGCATATACATGCGATGCCTTAACCTAACCTTACAAAATAGCTAATCTTTCTTATTGAAAAAATGAAAATAGGGGAGGGGGGGGGGGTCTATGCTTTACAAGATACTTTGAGGGAAGAGGTTTTCCTAGTTTTTCTTAATTACAGTAGATTTGTACCAGTTCTCAGCCATACCGAAAAATTATGTCTAGCCCTGTATTATATCCAGTTATCAAAAATGTGCAATCATAAGATTAAAACCAGTTTGTTTAGACCATGCCTTCAGCATCTTGGGGCTTAAAAAACAGGTCTTAACCTTATTATATGGATAGTAGGGCTGAGAACCAGTTCTAAACCATCGGATAAATTTTACCAAATTGGCAGACAGTGCTGGTGTTGGTCTCCTTCTTAACAATCTTATACTGCTCCTCAAGAGTTTCTTTCTCAAGGTCTTCTTTATCAGAATCTTCCAGCCACTTGAATGAAGGATTATTTTAGTAATGAGTTCCAGGGATCTAAAGGGATAAGACAGTGGTCAATAAATTGATGTACATTCACAATGATTATACACCAAATTATCCCTTCTGTAGATTACAATTAATGGTTGAAACGTTTTTAACACTCAACTTAACAAACTAACCAATTGAAATTGACTAAAAGACCACAAAGTTATTTAGTTGATAAAATGTCTGCCGCAAGAACTCTGTAATTTGTGGCTCCGATTACCAAACTAGTAAGCATAGGAGGAAATCGTGGCATTACATGGATCTGTCTACTTTGCATGGATCTGTCTACTTTGCATAGATCTGTCTACTTTTCATAGATCTGTCTACTTTGCATGGATCTGTCTACTTTGCATAGTTCTGTCTACTTTGCATGGATCTGTCTACTTTGCATGGATCTTTCTACTTTGCATAGATCTGTCTACTTTGCATAGATCTGTCTACTTTGCATGGATCTGTCTACTTTGCATAGTTCTGTCTACTTTACATGGATCTGTCTACTTTGCATGGATCTCTCTACTTTACATAAATCTGTCTACTTTGCTTAGATCTGTTTACTTTGCATAGTTCTGTCTACTTTGCATAGTTCTGTCTACTTTACATAGATCTGTCTACTTTGCATAGATCTGTCTACTTTGCATAGATCTGTCTACTTTGCATGGATCTGTCTACTTTGCATAGTTCTGTCTACTTTACATAGATCTGTCTACTTTGCATAGTTCTGTCTACTTTGCATAGTTCTGTCTACTTTGCATAGTTCTGTCTACTTTACATAGATCTGTCTACTTTGCATAGATCTGTCTACTTTGCATAGATCTGTCTACTTTGCATGCATCTGTCTACTTTGCATAGAAATAAAATTATATACCTTTATAGAGTAAACATCCCCGAGGAAAGTCTTTCTGGCTGGATCATAGTAGCAAGCATAGGAGGAGGTAGTCGCGTTGCTGGCGGTTGTGGCAAACACATTCATAGCGTCATTACCACCATCAAGGAAACCCTTAACAACAACATATTTACATTATCCGTTAAAAGACCAGTCTTTAATTCACATGGTAAAACAAATTTTAGCCCATGGGTTTTTTTGTGTTTTATCTCAAGCATAAAATCAATGATTTTTTAACTAACAAAAATACAAGTTGAAATTTAAGTTTAGACAAAAAAATCCTAGGTAACAGATTTTTCTTTCTTTACAAAAAAATGGATTTTTCATGGAGCTCAGAGTTTTGAAAATTCCTTAACCCTTACAGATCGGGCCCCAATTCCCACCTTAATAGATCGGGGGGGGGAGGGGGGGGGGGGGGCTCAAAGAGCCCCCCCCCCTCTATCTCGGCTCCTGGTACAGATAAAGACGTAAAATTTTTTCTGGTGGTTCATGTGTATTTTTAGAGAAAATTACTTTTTCTAGTCATAGCAGTCAGACCGCTCCTTAGCCGCTTTTTAGCGGCCAGCCGCTAAATTTTAAAACAGCTGTAGAGCGGCCAATTTTGCAGCTAGGATGACCAAATTTTAGGACGAACTTTTATTTTTCATAACAAAAAAATTACTTTTTCTGATCATCGCCGAAAAACGGCAAATAACGGAAACCGCCATTTTCGGCGGTTACGGCGGTAAAACGGCGATTGGCGGCGCAAATTAATATTTTTATCTGTTTATTATTGCTCAAGAATTTACCAAAAAAAATTATAGGTCTCTAGCTGTAATAGAAGCCACGATGTTCATGATATATGTCTGTAGTAAAAGCCGGACAAAAATCGGTCATAAAGTCGGTCAGGGAGCGGTCAAATGGTCGTAACACCACTTTTCTCAGATGGTCATTGATATCTAAGTATTCACCAAAAAAAATTTAGGTTTCTACCTTATACACAAAAGTCATAATGTAGAAATTAAGATTTATTTAGAATTTTTTCTAATTTTTTTTGCTACCCAACCGACTTTGACCAGACACCACGACCGACACAGACCAGATATCCTAATAAAATCAACTCTTGCCGACGTATAATTACTAAACTTAAAAAGTCATGAAGTTACAGCTCTCCATCTTACCTACAAAAAAAATTAGATTGAAAAAACTAGAGGGGGGGGGCTCTTTGAGCCCCCCCCCCCCCCGATCTGTAAGGGTTAAGGTGTCTAAAGTTGATGAATGGGATCTTAAGGGATAAGACAATGGTTAATAAATTAATATACAATATACATCCCCAATAATGCAAAATGTAATAATCTCTTCCTCTAGATAAAATTATTGATTAAAAAGTTTAGACACTACAAATTTTGTACTAACCAACCAAAATTATTCAAAATGATCAAAGTATATGAGGCAAGGAATGAGATGATGTTGTTATAAAACTTTGAGTACCAGTATAATTTATCCCCCCATGACCCCTCCATCCCTAGATATTTACCTCAAACATGGAACCAGATTCACAAGCTTCAATGTAGAAGACAAGCTTTCCATACCTGAGTTTAAACAAGATTAGTTGTCATGAAAACTTATGCCTTTTTATACTGAAAATAGTTATTTCTCGCATTGTATTACGATTAGGGGGCTAAAAAAACTGGTTTTAATCTTATGATTATACATTTTATATTTGTAGAAAAGTGGATATTATACAATGCTAGACATAATTTTTTTGTATGGATGAGAACAGATTCTAATCCACCAGATATTAATCGGCTTTGAATGAGTATGAGAAAAAAAACTCCTACTGTGAAAATATGACAAAAGGGACTATACCCCAGATACCTGTCTACTTTGCACTTACTATCCTGTCAGAACTTACATTTTCTTTGCAAACATATCCTTGATAGCATCATGAAGGTCATCACTCTGAGTAGTAGTATATACAATTTCATTTTATACCCAATTATACTAGAAATCATAGAGTAGTAGTATATACAATTTCATTTTATACCCAATTATACTAGAAATCACAGAGTAGTAGTATATACAATTTCATTTTATACCCAATTATACTAGAAATCACAGAGTAGTAGTATATACAATTTCATTTTATACCCAATTATAATAGAAATCATAGAGTAGTAGTATATACAATTTCATTTTATACCCAATTATAATAGAAATCACAGAGTAGTAGTATATACAATTTCATTTTATACCCAATTATACTAGAAATCACAGAGTAGTAGTATATACAATTTCATTTTATACCCAATTATAATAGAAATCACAGAGTAGTAGTATATACAATTTCATTTTATACCCAATTATAATAGAAATCACAGAGTAGTAGTATATACAATTTCATTTTATACCCAATTATACTAGAAATCACAGAGTAGTAGTATATACAATTTCATTTTATACCCAATTATAATAGAAATCACAGAGTAGTAGTATATACAATTTCATTTTATACCCAATTATAATAGAAATCACAGAGTAGTAGTATATACAATTTCATTTTATACCCAATTATAATAGAAATCACAAGAATGACAAGGATGATAAAATCCATAATAGAAATGCCATCTGTCAGTGTGTCCATTTGTGATCCCACTAACAGCTGAACCAATATGATTCTCATTTACAAAGTAGCTTCTCATATGTCCTGGGAAGGTTTATAATTATTTTGGGGGAGTGTACTTCTATCCTCTAAAGAGATATCACCCCTTAAAAATGAACTCCACCCCAAAATGTTTAATTTAATTTTTTTTTCCAAAAATAGAATTGAAAATTAGGAAGGGGCAAGGGGTGACTTCCCCTCACCTCAAGAACCCCTAGAGTCCTCTAGGGGCATATCAGCTAGAAGGACAAATAGGAACAAGTGTAGGAAATGTTATGACTATATTATTGGTTAAAAAGTGTACACATTCTACTAATTATCTAGAATAGATAAATTCTAGTCATCCAATTCCTATTTTTAGATTGCATCACTTATTGTGTTTGATTGACCCCAATGGATAAAAATATTGACATTGTATTTTCCTTGAGAATAGCTTGTCCAAACCCAAGTAGGCCCTAAAACAAATAACATATTTACAGATAGGGAGGAAAGGAAAAAATGATTAATTTGATTGATTGATTGTCTCTTAGTGTTTGGACCTGTGTTCTCCTAGATGGGATGTAATCTACTTTACTTGGATCTGTCTACTTTGAATGTATCTGTCTACTTTGCACTTAACTCTCTATGTAGTTTGGATCTGTCTACTTTGCCCTTATCACTCTACATAGTTCAGATCTGTCTACTTTGCACATATATCTCTATATAGTCTGGATGTTTCTACTTTCCCCATATCTCTCTATGTAGTTTGGATCTGTCTACTTTGCACATATATCTCTATATAGTCTGGATGTTTCTACTTTGCACTTATCTCTTTACGTAGTTTGGATATGTCTACTTTCCCCATATCTCTCTATGCAGCTAGGATCTGTCTACTTTGCCCTTATCACTCTACAATACATAGTTCGGATCTGTCTACTTTGCACATATCTCTCTATGCAATATAGATCTGTCTACGCAAATTGAAAACCCTACCTTAGCACCATGGTCCGCAAAGTAGACAAAGACATGATCCTTCTCAGTTGACTTCAGAGTCTTTCCAGAGCCTTCATTGATCTCCTCACCTCTCAACACCTAACAAATCATCGGATTATTGTAAAATATGGAGGGAAATTCAAACTTTTCCTGCTCAAATAGATTTCCAGTTATAACTGTCCTAATCTTAACCTTTTTTGACATTAATAGAGGATAATTTTGAAATTGTACCAGCTTGGTTGTGGTTTAGTTTATTATACTACTGGTCTTATTGGTAACAAATTATAATTTCCCAGTATGGCTTCAAAACAGAATAATATCCCCTGAATTAGAACTGGTTCTCAGCCATAATGAAAAATCATTTATAGAATTGTATTACAGAAATTTTCCACAATTATTAAAATGAAAATCTTAAACTTATAATTTTTCATTTTAATAACGGTGGGAAGCTGTCTATAATAAGATGCGATAAATAAATAATAAGACTTAAAACATAAAGTGTAATGAAGAACAGACCCTTATCATAGAAATTTATAAATTGTATTGATCCTTACCTTTAAGAATAGATCAGGCCTGACAGCATTGCAGGTAAAATCCTTGGGAACTCCAGCATAGACATCTGTTCCATTTGGATGATTTATAATTTTACCTATAAAGGACCAGTTATAATATCTGTATTCACAATATATATAAATTCACTTCATAGTCTAAGTATGCTGCATATAGTTTCTTATATTTGAATTCTAAAGATATTGGGACTTTTCATCCTTAGGCACTCCAGCATAAAAATCATTATGATGATTGATAATTTTACCTATACAGGACCAGTTATAATATCTGTATGCAAAAAATATAGAGAGACAGTAGTTTATATATGGATATGCATCATTGGGAAAATAAATGCGCCCTTCGTCTAAGTATGCCGCATAGCGTTTCTTATATTTAGATTCTTAAGATATTGGGACTTGTCATTCTTGGGTACTCCAGTATAAACATCTGGTCCATTGTGATAATTGATAATTTTACCTATAAAGGACCAGTTATAACTTCTGATACAGAAAAAGTCTTGTTTGAAGTCATTTAAAATATTTCTAAATCCTAAATTTTTTTTAGGGGTTTCTCTTTCTTCTCTCCTTTTTAGATGCATTTTTAAGACGTCACACATAAATCTTTCTGTGTCTGCTTTTAAATTCCCTGGAGTTGGTTTTTCTAAATTACCCAGAGTTGGGTTTTTTCATTACCCTGAGTTGGTTTTTAAATTACTTGTAGTTGGGTTTTTAATAACCCAGAGTTGGGTTTTTGAATTACCAAAGTTTTTTAATTACCCAGAGTTGGGTTTTTAAATTATCTGGATATGGGTTTTTCAATCACTCTAAGTTGGGTTTTTAAATTAACCAGTGTTGGTTATCAAATTACCTGAAGTTTGGTTTTTTAATTACCCAGAATTAGGTTTTTAACTTATCCAGAGTTGGGTTTTTAACTTCAACGATGTTAAGTTTTAAATTACCCTGAGTTGGGTTTTTAAATTACCTGGAGTTGGGTTTTCTGGGTTGTTTGCAATATCATCATACATCATAACAATAATATGATCATCAGGAATACCATGGCTATGAACTAAACAATAATATTATCATCAGGAATACCATGGCTATGAACTAAATAATAATATGATCATCAGGAATACCATGGTTATGTACTAAACAATAATATGATCATCAGGAATACCATGGCTATGAACTAAACAATAATATGATCATCAGGAATACCATGGCTATGTACTAAACAATAATATGATCATCAGGAATATCATGGCTATGAACTAAACAATAATATGATCATCAGGAATACCATGGCTATGTACTAAACAATAATATGATCATCAGGAATATCATGGCTATGAACTAAACAATAATATGATCATCAGGAATACCATGGCTATGTACTAAACAATAATATGATCATCAGGAATACCATGGCTATGTACTAAACAATAATATGATCATCAGGAATACCATGGCTATGAACTAAACAATAATATGATCATCAGGAATACCATGGCTATGAACTAAACAATAATATGATCATCTGGAATACCATGGCTATGTACTAAACAATAATATGATCATCAGGAATACCATGGCTATGTACTAAACAATAATATGATCATCAGGAATACCATGGCTATGTACTAAACAATAATATGATCATCAGGAATATCATGGCTATGTACTAAACAATAATATGATCATCAGGAATACCATGGCTATGTACTAAATAATAATATGATCATCAGGAATACCATGGCTATGTACTAAACAATAATATGATCATCAGGAATATCATGGCTATGTACTAAACAATAATATGATCATCAGGAATACCATGGCTATGTACTAAACAATAATATGATCATCAGGAATACCATGGCTATGTACTAAACAATAATATGATCATCAGGAATATCATGGCTATGTACTAAACAATAATATGATCATCAGGAATACCATGGCTATGTACTAAATAATAATATGATCATCAGGAATACCATGGCTATGTACTAAACAATAATATGATCATCAGGAATACCATGGCTATGTACTAAATAATAATATGATCATCAGGAATACCATGGCTATGTACTAAATAATAATATGATCATCAGGAATACCATGGCTATGTACTAAATAATAATATGATCATCAGGAATACCATGGCTATGTACTAAATAATATGATCATCAGGAATACCATGGCTATGTACTAAATAATAATATGATCATCAGGAATACCATGGCTATGTACTAAATAATAATATGATCATCAGTAATACCATGACTATGTACTAAACAATAATATGATCATCAGGAATATCATGGCTATGTACTAAATAATAATATGATCATCAGGAATACCATGGCTATGTACTAAATAATAATATGATCATCAGGAATATCATGGCTATGTACTAAATAATAATATGATCATCAGGAATACCATGGCTATGTACTAAATAATAATATGATCATCAGGAATACCATGGCTATGTACTAAAAAATATGATCATCAGGAATACCATGGCTATGTACTAAATAATAATATGATCATCAGGAATATCATGGCTATGTACTAAACAATAATATGATCATCAGGAATACCATGGCTATGTACTAAACAATAATATGATCATCAGGAATATCATGGCTATGAACTAAACAATAATATGATCATCAGGAATACCATGACTATGTACTAAACAATAATATGATCATCAGGAATACCATGGCTATGTACTAAATAATAATATGATCATCAGGAATACCATGGCTATGTACTAAACAATAATATGATCATCAGGAATACCATGGCTATGTACTAAACAATAATATGATCATCAGGAATACCATGGCTATGAACTAAATAATAATATGATCATCAGGAATACCATGGCTATGTACTAAATAATAATATGATCATCAGGAATACCATGGTTATGTACTAAATAATAATATGATCATCAGGAATACCATGGCTATGTACTAAATAATAATATGATCATCAGGAATACCATGGCTATGTACTAAATAATAATATGATCATCAGGAATACCATGGCTATGAACTAAATAATATGATCATCAGGAATACCATGGCTATGTACTAAATAATAATATGATCATCAGGAATACCATGGCTATGTACTAAACAATAATATGATCATCAGGAATACCATGGCTATGTACTAAACAATAATATGATCATCAGGAATATCATGGCTATGTACTAAACAATAATATGATCATCAGGAATACCATGGCTATGTACTAAATAATAATATGATCATCATGAATACCATGGCTATGAACTAAACAATAATATGATCTTCAGGAATACCATGGCTATGTACTAAATAATAATATGATCATCAGGAATACCATGGCTATGTACTAAATAATAATTTGATCATCAGGAATACCATGGCTATGTACTAAATAATAATATTATCATCAGGAATACCATGGCTATGTACTAAACAATAATATAGTCATCAGAAATATCATGGCTATGTACTAAATAATAATATTATCATCAGGAATACCATGGCTATGTACTAAATAATAATATGATCATCAGGAATACCATGGCTATGAACTAAATAATAATATGATCATCAGGAATACCATGGCTATGTACTAAATAATAATATGATCATCAGGAATACCATGGCTATGAACTAAATAATATGATCATCAGGAATACCATGGCTATGTACTAAATAATAATATGATCATCAGGAATACCATGGCTATGTACTAAATAATAATATGATCATCAGGAATACCATGGTTATGTACTAAATAATAATATGATCATCAGGAATACCATGGCTATGTACTAAATAATAATATGATCATCAGGAATACCATGGCTATGAACTAAACAATATTATGATCATCAGGAATACCATGGTTATGTACTAAATAATAATATGATCATCAGGAATACCATGGCTATGTACTAAATAATATGATCATCAGGAATACCATGGCTATGAACTAAACAATAATATGATCATCAGGAATACCATGGCTATGTACTAAATAATAATATGATCATCAGGAATACCATGGCTATGTACTAAATAATAATATGATCATCAGGAATACCATGGCTATGTACTAAATAATATGATCATCAGGAATACCATGGCTATGAACTAAACAATAATATGATCATCAGGAATACCATGGCTATGTACTAAATAATATGATCATCAGGAATACCATGGCTATGAACTAAACAAGCAATCATAAACTTTTTACAATAGATAAAGAAGATTTAGATACACACTATCTAAATCAGCCTATAGGAAAATAATTGAGGAACAATCCGGCTTAATATATTATGGTTAGAAAAATGGTTTGTTTTTTTCATCTCATTCACATAATGAGTCAGCTAAAAAAGTTAAATTTTAAAAGAAATGATTTATATTATTGGAATGAATCATATATTACAATAAATAAACTCTTCTAGAAATCCCTTTTTAAGTTTGACAGATTATGGGGCAAGGTTATCCGTCTAGATCTTCTGGTCTGTCTTTCTGTCTATATTTTAGACAGAGTAACTATCTATTGTCAAAATTATGTCATTATAAAAATGGTACACATTCACGCATAGACTGGTACACAAACACACACACACTCAGACTGGTACACAAACACACACACACAGACTGGTACACAAACACACACACACATAGAATGGTACACAACACTCAGATTGATACACAAACACACACACATTCTGGTACACACACACATACAGACTGGTACACCAACACTCATACATCAGGTACACACACACATACAGACTGGTACACAAGCACACACACAAAAAAACCACAAACACACACACAGAGTGGTACACAAGCACACACACTTATTTTGGAAATAATCGATTCCAGCAACTTTAATCCAATCTTTGGTAATTTGAATAAAATCCTTACCAACTTGATATGCATGGCAGACGTCAGCCTTAATAAACAGAAAATAATATTAGTTTTTAATATTTGATGCTTTCCCTTAAAGTACCATGTCAAGCACTGACCCCTCTAACCTTATTTTAAGATAGATTAAAAATAAAGAGAGGGGGGTAGTTTGCCATTTTTTTGTTTATTACTTTAGGTTATACTAGGTGAAATTTTGTGGAGGGGAGGAGTAAATTTTTATAGGGGCAATTTCCATTAGGAGGGTGGTCGTACCCTCCCCCTTAATAGTTACAAACCTTCCCAGGACCTATTAAATAGATAGGTTGGGTTATATTTTATATTGTGTAGCTCTTAAAGGTTAGGGTTGGCATGCTCGGGTTAGGGATAGAAAAAAAACGGGGGGCGAGGTTTCTAGGTATCTAGTTACCTAGGTATCCAAGTATCTGGGTATCCAGGTTTTTAGATATCCAGGAATCTAGTAACATCAGGTATCTACCTAGATTACCTAGATTAACTCGTACGGGCGGGATTACAGTCCAGGACCTTTTCGACTTGGTGTACTGTCTAGGTCCTGATCCAGCAATCCAGGAGAACTAAGGATGACTGGTACACAACCTTCTCTGTCCAAACACCCAAGGATATTAGGTTAAGTAACATCCAACAGACAACCAACTCTCTGTGATGCAGGACCTTTGTCTGAGAAGTCCCAACTGTGCATGGTAACGAGTTGCGCCTGTTTCGGGCCAAGGCATTCCCCCTACTCTAACTATTTATGTCGCGCATCTGACATAGCAGCAGTAGGAACCATTTTTAACGTCTTTAGTTATGACGCGGTGTCGGCCCGAGATTCGAACCTATCACCTTCCTAATGATGAGCAGATGCGCTACGTGTTCAGCCACGGTCGTAAGTAGGTATCTAGGTATAAAGGCATCTAGATATCAAGGAATCCAGATACCTAGGTATCTAGATATCCTGGTATCTAGATATCCATGTATCTAGATATCCAGGTATCTAGGTATCCAGATATCTAGATATCCAGGTATCTAGGTGTGTACCTGATGTCTATAGTTGTACCATCCATTATTGCAACCAGCCACTAGAACTAGGTATCCAGGTATCTAGGTACCTAGGTATCCAGATATCTAGGTATATAGGTATTTACCTGATGTCTATAGTTGTACCATCCATTGCTACCAGCCACTAGAACTAGATATCTAGGTACCTAGGTATCCAGATATCTAGGTATATAGGTATTTACCTGATGTCTATAGTTGTACCATCCATTGCTACCAGCTACAAGAACAGCCCAAAGCTCACCATCCTTGGAAAGAGAAAATATGAAAAAATAATTTGGACAAACGAACAGAAAAGAATCACATAGCATATGTTCAGTTGTCATAATAAAATAAAAAGAAAGAGAGAGAATATGCTGTAATTCAAAGAAAGGTAGCTGTCTATAGTGACTTAGCAAAATGGGGATTAATGTCAATGCTTTTGGCTTACATATTCTATTGACGTCATAGTAGACGGAAAGAGAAAGGGAAGGGAGGAAGAAACCCACTAGAAAAGAGATGGGGTACAGGGTATCATCTATCCAAATTTTGCTAGTTCACTATAGACAGATACCAAAGAAAGACATGAAATCTTTATAAATATTTTGTACATTTTAAACATGACTAACAGACTGAGGGAATCTTCACCCAAAATTTCATCTGTCTATCTTAAGTGACAGTCAAGAAAATCACATATGTACTGGCGGACAAACAGGTAAAAAGAATCATAATCTAGCTTTGCTACTAAAAATGAGATGATAGCTATGATGAAGAAAATTTTGATTGAAAAATTAGTAGTCTAGCTTTAATAGCAGCTGAGTAAATCCAATTTCCCCCATGATTTTCCCAATTCCCACAGACTGACGTACATACAAACAGGCAAAGAGCATCCTTAGCCTGATTGATTGCTTCCAGGAGGACCACATTACGGATGGACAAAAATAATTATAGAGTAGCTTTGCTACTAAAAATTAAAATATTACCTCTGGAACTTTTGGAATGTCTTCAAGTCTGAGGGCGGAAGAACACCCAACAGACAACAGGACAACAAGTCCTAAAATATCAGGGATCCTAAGGGATAAGACAAGGTACGATGAATTGATGTACAACCACATTGATGATAAACAAAATTACCCCTTCTGTATAAATATTGGGCACTACTAGTTTGGTCTAACTAATCACAATTTAATAAAAGAATCCAAAGTTTTTAAAAAGTTTATGTATTTTAGAAGAGGGTACCACAACCCTCTCAAGAGAAATCACCCATACCAAAAATTATCCCCCCCCCTCTAGTTTTTATTATTTTTCTTTTAAAACTATAATTAAAAAGGGGAGAGGGGGTCGAATTCAACTCCCTACCACCTTAAGTGCTCCTAGAGGCCTCTAGGGGGCGTAGCTGCTAGTTTTAAAACAAAAATCCATAAAAGTGAATCTCTAAAATTGTATTTTATCTCTAATTTTATTACATGAGTCTAAACAAAATTGTAAGTAAATTTGTTGCAAAACTGATCAACTACAGGATACTGTTTAAGAACATACTCACATTTTTAGGACTTGATTATAGATATCCGTACACCAAAAATCAGATGAATTGGATGATTTAAACATACAACAATTTGTTGTCAAAAAAGTAAAAAATCAACATGTTTTAAATGGACTTACGGACATTCTGGTAACTATTATAGAGTTGCTACGCTTTCTAAATTGTTCCTAACTACTACAGGAATTATCATGCAACGTTTGAAATCAATAGGACAATTCTAACCTGTTTAAATTAAAGAAAAGAGATAACCTTAACGGACGGACCGACGCTAATTATAGAAAATCTTTGCTTTTAAAATATTAAAGTTATATAAACCTGAAATTAGATATTCTCTTATCATGCTTGTGTGATAACTTATACTGAAAATTTAAATTATTTTTATCTCACTTTCCTTAATCAGGGAGGGAGGGGACATTGGCCTGTATTATTACACTAGTCCCCAAAAGTTATATAATAACGTTCTTTTGTTTGTTGGCTTTACAACTTTGGGAACTTTTTGATTGGTTGCCTCATGAAGTTGAGTGTTTAAACCACTAATAGTAATCCGCAGAAGGGGAAATTTTGTGAATTATCATTGGGGATGTACATCAATTTATCGGTCATTGTCTTATCCCTTTAGATCCCTGCTTTTTATCTCAACAGTGAGGACCTGAAGGGGAATTTTGTTTTCTTAAGCGCAGTTAATATTGTCCAACGATTGGGTTTGAGGGGAGTTTACCCCCCTCACACTTTGAAACCCAAAGCCCAATCTATACTACTTTTGATTCCTGTGACGTCATAAAAATGAGGAAGATGAGAACTGGGAAAGAAAACCCCTAAAAAGAGATGGAGAAATCTTTTTTTTATGACGTCACAGGAATCAAAAGTAGTACATATTGGGCTTCATCCCCTGCATACAATTTTTAAAAAATTACCCTGTTTAAACCACTGAACCCCTCGTTTTACCCCCATTAAAATAAAAAGCTTGAACGTCCCTAATTGTCAGTATCCTAAAAAGTGCCCAGTTGAGCATCACCCTCTCTTGTTATGTTAGAGGCCTCTAGGAGCACATAACAACTACCCCCCACAACCAACTTTTTAAATTTTAGTTTGAAAAAGAATATTATAAAATAAAATTATATTTTTTTCTAAGGGCGATTTCTCTTGGGAGGGTGAAGGTATACCCCCCTAAAATAGTTATATAAATTCCCAGGACGTATGAAAAGCTACAATGTAAAGGAGAAACATATCGGTTCAGCGGTTAGCAAGATTCTTTGTTACAAACAGACAGACACACACAAATAGATACTGTTACTTTTATATAAGGATAAATTGAAAATAAGGAGGGCCGGAATGGTTTTTTGTATGCTTGTATTTTACTTATTTCATCAGGTTTAGCTACTTTTTAAAAACATTGTTTGATAAAATGTTACAAAACAAGGATGACAACTTCCATAAAAGCAAAGCTATGAAACAGTAGGACAAAAGGACATTAACACTTGTATTGTGTCAGAACTGAATAATTACAATATAAATGAATATGAAATTGTGAGAAAATTTGTTGAAAAACTTCTAAATACAGGATAATGTTTGTGGACATACTTACATATTTAGGACTTGATTATAGAGTTGCTTTGCTTATAATATTGTACTTTGTTGTCCCAGGAATCAGTATGTCAAACGGACCGTCCCTAATTATAGAAAAGCTTAGCTTTTTTTACCATATTTTGATTAGAGCTGGTCATATTTTTCTCTATTGTTAATCTTCGTTTTTATGGATATTTTGATTCTAGTTAAACCCAGGGATCTAAAGGGATAAGACAATGACTTATAAATTGATGTACATCCACAATGATGATACACAAAATTTCTCCCTCTGTTAACTAAAATTAGTGGTTGAAACGTTTGAACATTCAACTTGATGAATCAACCAATAAGAATTCACTAAAGTCCCTAAAGATGTTATGCCAACGAATAAGAAAACGCATTTTATAAAACTTTGGGGACTAGTGTAATAAACAGCCCATTGTCGATTCTCTCTCTGAGTTAAACCAAAAAAACTTAATTTATAAGTTTTCAGAGATTTTTCAAAATGATTTTGGAAGATTTTTAAAATTTTTTTTTTTAAATATTAAAAATATTGCAGTTTCATAACATCGCCTCTTAAGGGGCGTTTCGTCATATTTTCACAGTAGCTTTTGATTAAGCAGGTTATTGAAAATCCTTGCCTATTTTTTTCATTAGGCCTTGAGAGAAAATCCTCAAATGTGTCCACCAGTTTATCCCAGGCTTTGGTCATTTTAATTCTACTCTCTTGTAGAAGTGAATCAAGCAATATTAGCTTGGTCGTTTTAGACGAGAACTGGTGCTTTCAACATGGTATGGCCGTAGACATGTATCAACGGAAAATGTGGCGTACATTAAATGCAAAATGCATTACAAAGAGAAAAAGTGGCGTGTATTGAATGCATAGGAATCTATGGTAAAAGAAGTTACCTTAATATTTGATTAGTGGGTTCTCTTTAACCCTGAATAAAGATGAACAAAACCTATGAAAAAGGATGAAAAGTTTCGCCATGCGAGCAGTGCTAATTCTTGGTAATCTTGATATAAGAGGTGACAGTTTGCCAACTCTATTTGTCTAGACTAACCAAGCTAAATTTGCTTGATTCACTTCACCAAGAGGTGTGTACAAGGTCTAGTGGTTGAAGCGTGAGCTTCGCCACATTTTCTGTCTGAGTTGATGATAGCTCACTGTCAGCATTTATTAAACACTTCCTGCCAAGGAATAGATACATATTTCTTCGGAACCATGTGAGTTATGTAGTCAATGATCTGGCCACTAGGTGTCGCATTTCTTTTCAATAGAAGACCTCCAACCGGAGGTTACATCAACAAAGTATGTCACCAACTATTTGAAAAAGTGTAAAGATAGCATTTCAAAACTTCCATATTCTTATTTTGTATATTCAGTTCTGACACTCTACAAGAGTTAATGTTCGTCTGTCCTACTGTTTCAGAGCTTCACTTTTATGGATGTTGTCATCCTCATTAAAATAGTAATTTAATCATATCTCATTAATTGTACCTTGATCTATATAGCTATTTTAATACTGTTTTAATAATACAATTTTGTAGTGGTGGGGATGGGGGGTACCCTTCCCCCTCCCTTACTTTTTCATAGATTAGACCCTGGGTTCAAGAAACAACCATGCAGACAAAAGATCTATAGCATACATAGATGTATACAGATAATTACCTATCCCTCCTTATTTAATGACCTTTTTTGTCTGCTAGCTAATTGTTTTCTGCTACTTGGCTTTGTTAATATTCAAATTGGTTGATTTTCACAGACCCAATTGAGAGTCTGCACAAGGTCATGGCAATGGGGAAATACAATCATGTAACCTGTTTTCCAGGTAGTGATTTACTCTAATCAACAGACAACTAAATCTTTGATTTGATGATGGCCAATGGGCTTAACAACTTTTGTGAAATTTTATTGGTTTGCTTGCTCATTTTGATAATTTTCAATCATTACATAAACTACATAAAATCTACAGAAGGGGTAAATTTGTGCACCATCATTGGAAAGCTACATTAATTTTCAGCCGTTGTCTTCTTAAAAAAAACTATTTTAATATGTGTAGATAATTTAATTGTTTTAAATAGAAATATATAATATATTTGAAACAAAATTTTGAGACTCCTAGAGGATAAAATTTTAACTACATATTTATGATATTTGTATAAAGAGAAACCTTATATGAAAGGTTGAAGGTAGATAAAGAGGGAGAGGGATAAGACAATACCGATAAATTGATGTACATCCCCAATGATGATACAAAAAATTTACCCTTTTGAAGATTAAGAATAGTGGTTGAAATGTTTGAATACTTAAGTTAATGAACCAATCAATCAAAATTCAACAAAGTACATAATATTGTTAAGCTAACGAATAAGAAAACGTTATAATAAAACTTTGGGAACTGGTGTAATAAACAGCCCAATATCCCCTCCTTCCCTGGAGAGAGAAAGAGCAACAAAAAAAGCTTATGATCTCAGTAACCACTGAACCGATTTGGCTCTACTCTTTAGGGATTATACCTACTGGTATTTACTGAAGTGTTTTTTATATGTGGTGTATAGGGGTGCCATAGGCATGGCTCACGGTTGCCGAATACCACATATAATGCCTACATGAGGGGAATATATTTTAACAAGGATGACAACATCCATAAAAGCAAAGCGCTGAAACGGTAGGACAAACGGACATTAACACTTGTATACTGTATTGTGTCGTAAGCATAAAAGGGGAAACATCCACAAAAAAGGGGAAGTGTACTACTCTTTGCCGTGTATAATAACTTTTTATTAAAGTAATAGGATGTCTATTTGTTTGTACCAAAGGATCTCGCTAACCGCTGAACAGATAGGGCTCTCATTAACAGGGTAGCTTCTCATAGATCCCGGTAAGGTTTATAACTATTTTGGGGGTGGGTACCACCACCCTCCCAAGAGAAATAAAAAAATCAAAAAAAAATTTACGTATAGAGACTTGAACACAACGAAGATAGATAACGTATTATTTTAAAAAAAACATTTAAAGTGCCACTAGAGGCTTCTAGAGGGCGTAGCCGCTAGTCCTTACATAAACAACAGGATGTTTATCTGTGTGAAGCAAATGATCTCGCTAACTGCTTAACCGATATTGTTCTTCTTTACAGTGAAGCTTCTTATAGGTCAAGAAAAGGTTTATAACTATTTTGAAGGAATTTACCTTAACCCTCCCCAAATAAAACCACTCTAAGACAAAGAAGTACCCCCCTCCCCTCAAAAAGAAAAGCCTGTCTTTTGTCTGCAACTAATTCATCACTATTCAGTGGCTATTTTTGGGGGTGTATACACTTCCCAGGGGCGGTGTAGGGGGTGAACAAAATTTAAGATAGATTTTGACATAATTTAATTAAAATCTTCTGAAAAGAAAAGTTAATCAAATTCTAGGGTGTAATTAAGTAACAGGGTGTAACAGGGTGTCTGTAAGTCAGGATAAAAAATGAAACAAGGTGTTTGTCTGTCTGTGTGTAGCGAAGGATCTAGCTGACCAATGGACCGATTAGGTTCTCTCCTTTACAGTAAAGCTTATGATAGGTCCAGGGAAGGTTTATCACTATTTTTGGGGGAGGGTACCAAGAGAAATTGAAAAAAGTAATAAAACATTTGATTAAAAAACTTTATTACATATTAAATAAAAATTTAACAAGGATGACAGCATCCATAAAAGCGAAGCACTAAAACAGTAGGACTAACAAACATTGACACTTGCAGAGCATCAGAACTGAAAAATCAGAATATAAATGAACTAAAGTAAAACAAAATAGTTAGTAAATTTGGTCAAAAACTGCTTAAATACAGGATAATTTTTAAGGACGTACTAACACTTTTAAGACTTGATGATAGAGATGCTTTGCCTATAAATTGTACTTTGTTGTCCTAGGAATCATTATTCCAAAAATCAGAAAAATCTGATGATTTTATCACATAAAAATTTGTTGGTAAAAAAGTTTCAACATGTTCAAAGTGGACGTACAGACATTCTGGTAACAATCATAGAGTTGCTACGCTTTCTAATTTGTAACTACAAAAGGGATCACCATGCAAAATTTGAAATCGATTGGGCAATTCTTACGTGCCTAAATTAACTTTAAAAGCTATCTGTTATGGATGGACGGACTGAACCAATTTATAGAAAAACTTCGCTGTTAAAAATTATACAACAAAAAAAACATAAGTAGCGAAACAATCAGAGATATAAAGGGATAAGACAATATATCGATGAACATCTCCATTTTTAATACACTAAATTCTGTAAATTACAATTAGTGGTTGAAACATTTTGACAATCAACTTAGTAAAACAACCAATCGAAATTCATTACAAAGCCCAAAAGTTGTTAGACCAACGAATAAGAAAACATTATTAAAAAACTATGGGCACTAGTGTAATAAACAGCCCAATTCCCCCTCCCTCATTGATTGGTTAGTTGAAATCTAGTAGTGTCCATATGTTTTAACCAATAATTATAATCTAGAGTATCCGGGTTATCTTGTTTTTCCTCATTGGAGTTGTAAATAAATTCATCATAAATTGTGTCTTATCTTGGGGTTGTGCCGGATATCCGGTTTGGCTGGATATTTATTATAATTTCCGGCCGGATACTGGATATTGAAACCATCCGGATATCTGGCTAATTTTTAATGCTGGATATCGGGTATCCGGACGGGTACCCGGCTGATTTTTAATGCCAAATATCCGGTTATTCTGCCGGATATCCGGTAATTTTCCTGATATCGAACGTTGGCCAGATATCCGTCTGGATACCCGATATCCGGCAGTAGAAATCAACCAGATATCCGGTATCTGGCCCTAGTCTTATCCCTGAAGTCTCTGAGGTAATGTTATAGCTTGGCTACTCATGCAAATATTTGGGTTTTTTCCAGTATGGCTTCAAAACCGATTAAAATCCGCTGGATTAGGAACTGGTTCTCAGCCATACTGAAAAATCCTTTACAGCATCGTATTACAGCAAATTTTCCACAAATATAAAAAAATTAATATGAAGGCCCTGGCTAACAAAACTGGTTTTAATCTTATTATCTTTTAATTTTTAATATCTGCAGAAAACTGACCATAATACGATGCTATAAATAACTATTTTGAGTTTTAGGTTGGTAGGACTCTTCTTTCAGTCAGTAGAAGCACAATACCTAGACATTAATAGGTGCTTTCCCTCATAGTGCCTTGTGAGCACAAACCTCCCCCCCCCCTTTTATTTTTTAAAATAAATATAAAATAATGGGCCATGGTAATTTTTTCTTCCATGTACCCTATCTAACCTAACCTAAGCATAACCTAAATACATAAGCTTAAAAACACTTTTCTCCCCCCCCCCTCCACCCCCCTCCCTCTGCACATTTTTTTTTGGGGGGGGGGGAGATGGAGGTTTCTGGGCTACAAAAGACACTTTGCGGAAAATTCGTAATCAACAAAATTAAATTGGATGACAAACTTCAAGAAAAGTTAAGCTGACCAAATCAGACAGAACGTTAGTACTAATCACTAATCAAAGAATTTTATTTTTATGCATTTTAGAAAGACGAAGAAAGTCCCCCAGAAAATCTGCATGTTACGTCATACAAACGAGAGATTATCTATGTCTTTTTTATGGGTCTTCTTTCCCACTCCTCCTCCTTGTTGATAATTTGATGACTAATTGTCATAGGAACTACCATTTTATGATTATCATGTAGGATATGATTTGCATTTAAAAAATCATCATTTTTAAATGGACGCACTGTTGTTACTTGTATGAGGGGGAGGGGGGTAAGTCGATCCTCCCATATTCAATTCAATTTTTTTTGGGGGGGGGGGATGAGGGTCATTTATCTTGAAAGGGTGGTGATACCTTCCCCCCTAAGAGGAACAATGAGAAGCTACATTGTAAATGAGAACCATATCGGTTCAGCGGTAAGCAAGATCTTTTGATACAAATAGATTGATAGATCTCCTGTTACTGTATATAGCTTTGCCCCAAGAAGTAATTTAAGAGATGCAACCACTAATACCTTTTTTTTAAATGAGGGGGGGGGATATTTTTGTTTTTTGGGGGTTGTGGGTTGTGGGTGTCCCACCCTCTAAGAAAATAGCCTAAAACCACCACAGGACCAGTAGGTATATTCCCTGAAGAGTAGAATTCAATGGGTTCAGTAGTTACCAAGACGGAGAGACAGACAGAAGGACGGACGAACGGATAGACATCGTTCTACTTTGTATTATAGAAAGCGTGTTTTAGAGTATCGCATCCCATTACACGGATCGGTGCATGATTATCTATTTCTCTCTTTCTTTTAATGACCACTGACTTTATAACATTCTTTGTCCGACCATTTTGCCATTCATGATTATTGTGTTTTACTGCTTAAAGGTTTTGTCATCCTTGTTTTTAGTAGCAAAGCTACTCTATAATTCACTTTGTCTGTCAGTCTGCCTGTCATTTCAGAGTGAATGTATTTCTCAGGCACTATTGAAGATAGACAGCTGAAATTTTTGGTGAAGATTCCCTGTACCAATGAGCATTTAGTATGGTCTGTCGGTCAGGCTTCAAAGTACATGTTTCTAGTAGGGTTGGGCCGGATATCTGAACATTTGCCGGATATCAGCCAATTTTAAATATTTGGCCGGATACCGGATATCTAGCATTAGAAATCAGCTAAATATCTAAACATTTGCCGGATATCAGCCAATTTCAAATATTTGGCCAGATACCGGATATCTGGCATTAGAAATCAGCCGGATATCCAGTATCCGGCCAAAAAAGGATCTAGCCCAACCCTAATTGTTACCTATTTCTACAGTTTTCCACATCCTTGAGATAATAAACAAAATACTCTCCACAGTTTACACATTTGATAACATCTAGAGTTGATATTCAATACATTGGGTACTTGGGTACTTTTATTCAATAAAAGCGGCTACGCCACTAGAGGTATCTAGTGGCACTTTAAATGACTTTAAAAAAATAATATGTAACATTTATATCTTGCGTTCAAGTCTCTATGTAAAAATAATTTTTGATTATTTATGATTTCTCTTGGGAGGGTGGTGGTGTCCTCCCCCAAAATAGTTATAAACCTTCCTGGGACCTAGGAGAACCCGAATGGTTCAGCGATTAGCGAGATCCTTCGGTACAAACACTGGCACCTAAACTTTAATTTCAAGGAGGGAGATATTTTTGCACTATAAATAACACAGGTACCCAAAGTTTTGAGCCAACAAATATGAAAAATCATTGGGTATTAGTGTAATTTACAGTCCAATAACCCCTCCCTCCCTGCAATTTTCATCTGTAGACGTCCAACAATTTTAAAAAAGGTTACTCTTTTAAAAAATTTAAACTTCTCATTTACCCCATCAAAAAAAAACTTGGTTGTCCTTCCATCATCAAGATGATTGAAGTTAAAAATTAAATAGTTTTTTATCGCTTCGTATTATAGACAGGTTTCCGCATATAAAAAATTGAAAAATTACAGGAGAACTGGTTGTAATTCAGTGGATATCAGTAGGTTTTGAAGCCATATTGAATATTCCTGAATGGTCACATTCTACATCTTTTTTGTTAAAGCAAATTGTCATCTCTGTTTCAACAAGTAAGTCTAAAATAAATAGAAGATTGTTTTAGGCTATTTTTCTATAGTATCTGTCTTCCTGGGATTATCCAGGTTCAGGTACACCATGATAACCTTGTTATCCAAAGAGGTTATCAGTAACATATAACAAAAACCAGGGATTTTAAGGGATAAGACAATGGACAATAATGTGATATAATTTTCCAAAATGGTAGCCTAATCTAAAAAATTATTTTACTTTTTACATGTAACTGACCTATAACTGACATTTGGCTTCCTAGCCATTTAACCTAACACAATCGTTTTAAAAAATTCCTACCAGGATAACGCCAATTAATTTAAAACTTTACCCTGGGGATGAGATGAATTTGCCCAAGCAGGAACATTGGTGCCACAATGGTTGTAGCCAGGAGCATATTCTGATACAGACATGTTCCATAATTTTGGATAATGATGCAGTATGAGCATTATATTTTGAATAATGGTGCAGTATGAGCATTATATTTTGGATAATGGTGCAGTATGAGCATTATATTTTGAATAATGGTGCAGTATGAGCATTATATTTTGAATAATGGTGCAGTATGAGCATTATATTTTGAATAATGGTGCAGTATGAGCATTATATTTTGAATAATGGTGCAGTATGAGCATTATATTTTGAATAATGGTGCAGTATGAGCATTATATTTTGAATAATGGTGCAGTATGAGCATTATATTTTGAATAATGGTGCAGTATGAGCATTATATTTTCCATAATTAGGAAACATTTGTGATTATCGCTTAACACAATACACCTGTTATCAGGAAGGTGATAAGTTCAAATCTAAACAACGCAACACAACTTAAGATGTTTAAAATAGTTCCTACTGCTGCTAGGTTAGGTGCATGACATAAGTAGATGGAGTAGGGGCAATTTCATGGCGCAAAACAGTCACAACTTGATACAATCAAATGGTTTGTTGTCTGAAGGGCATTAAACCATATTATCATGCATATGAATTGAATATACAAGATTAGTTTCAGAGATTCACCAAAATAAGATCTTTTAAGGTTATAAAGCTCTATTAATGCTTGGCCAACCCCACTTTACATATCTGTATGTCTGTAACACTTTTTTTACTCTTATAATTGTATTTGAAAATGATAATTTTTACAAAGGTTTTGTGATTTAAAATTTTTTTTCATTGGATAAAACAATGGTGTGCACATGGTTTTACCAAAGAGGTGTGCAAAGCGCATCTAAAAATTTGACACTCCCCTTAATCAATAATGGAGGATAGGTACAGAGGGTGCATTTTCTTTATTTGACATCACTCCATCTAGGGGGTGTAGACCCTTGTCAAAGGTTATTAGGATGGATGGAGGGTGGTTGAATCTCCCATAATTTCTCCCGAGATATAGATACACCTTCCTAAACCCCCCTTCTCCACGCCTCTGGAATGGAACATTTCCTGGAATTTTGATGCCAGCAGGTGGCAGCAGTCGGTACCAACCTTCACCCTAAACACAACAACAAGGAATCCATTATGAGTAGTGAAGAATAGGGACGTCCATCATTTTATTTTAGGGGCGTTATCTTATGTCTGTTTTAAAATTATATAAAATATCCGTGTGTCTGTCTGAAATGTAATTTATTGGCTCCTACCTAAGATAGACAGTTGAAATTTTGGGTTCTGTTGGTTTTTATGACATTGCTTGTTCAAGGGGGTTACGTCATATTTTCACAGTAGCTTTTCTCCTATTTCTAGCCCCTGCGATAAGCCTAACCCTGAGGGGAAATCATTAAAATTTACCTAACTTTAAGAGGCGATATCACAAAACTGACAATACCCAAAATTTCTTGTCAACATTGAAACCTTTGTAATTGTTGTAGTAAAAGTTGTTGCTACCATAGATATTAATAATAATGAACCTGCCAATCAGGACTGGTAAAACTGTTTCCATTCTGGTCACAGTAGGGTTCATATCCGTACTCAGTATTCCTGGTGCTAAAAAATATTTTGTTACAGTATGGCTTCCAATCAGATTAGAACTGGAGTTCAGCTGTACTGAAAATCCATGTACTGCCAAGAAAACAAAACAAAAATTCTAGAATTAAAAACGGCTTTAAAGGCCAGGGCCTTTGTCTCCTTAGTACCAGTAAAACAAAAAGTGTTTTTTAATTTCTATTATAATGAATTGAAATTTGAAGGAAAAGAGAAGGGAATATAAAGGAAAGTAAAGGAAGGGTGAAGGGAAAGAGGAGGTAAAGTAAAGGGAAAGAGAAGGAAAAGAGAAGGGTAAGTAAAGGGAAAGTAATGGAAAGTGAAGGTAAAGCAAAGAGAAATTGAAGGGAAAGTGAAGGAAAGTGAAGGAAAGTGAAGGAAAGTGAAGGAAAGTGAAGGAAAGTGAAGGAAAGTGAAGGAAAGTGAAGGAAAGTGAGGGAATAGTGAAGGGAAAGGGGAGTTAAAGAGAAGGAAAAGTAAAGGAAATGTGAAGAATACCATTTAAGAGAGCGGTGTCACAAAAAGAATTAAACCTGTAAATTTTTACCTGTCATCTAAAATCTTGTATTCTGAGCATGGTCCTTCTGGTACAATTCCAGATGTTGTTGTTGTACTCTCAACTAATTATAAAAACAAGGATGACAACATCAATACCTTGTAAGGGCGGGATTCTCCTTTGTGCATAGTAGTGAGTTGAGCCTGTTTACGGGCCAAGGCATTCACTCTACTCTTACTATTTATGTCCCACACCAGACATTTTTAATGTCTTTAGTCATGAAGCAGTGTAGGCTTGAGATTCAAACCTTTCACCTCCCCGGCAACAAGCAGATTTGCCATATGTTGTCAGGGAAAATGAAGGGAAAGTGAAGGAAAAGTGAAGAGAAGGTAGAGGGAACAAGAAGTGAAAGTGAAGGGAAAGTGATGAGAAATGAAGTTAAAATAGACGGAAAGTGAAGGGAAATTAAGGGAAATTAAGGAAAATGAAGGAAAATGAAGGGAAATGAAGGAAGATGAAGGAAAAGAAAGGGAAATGAAGGGAAAATGGAGGAAAGTTAAGGGAAAATGAAGGATAATTGAAAGAAAAGTAAATGGAATGTGAGGGGAAAGCAAAGGGAAAGTGTAGGGAAAGTAAAGGGAAAGTGAAGGGCAAGAAAAAGTAAAAGAAAGGAAAAGTGAAGTGAAAGTGAAGGGAAAGCGATCGTAAATATTATAGAGTAAGCTTTGCTTTTTATAAATCTGTTGTTAATGTGAAGAGAAGGTGAAGGGAAGGTAAAGGGAAGGTGATGGGAAAGTGACGGTAAAGTGAAGGGAAAGTGAAGGAAAAGTGAAGGGAAAGTATGTTTTTTTCTTTATAAATCTGTTGACCTGTTGATTCTGTAGGCAATTCAGTTGTCTGCTGGGTTGTTTGCGGATCATCTGATGTCATATCTAGATACAAAATCTTATGGGATATATAATACAATGGACAATAAAATTTTAATAAATCCCCCATAATGATAATTAAAGTTACCCTATACTCTGTAGATAAAATTAATGGACACTACCAGTTTAAAATTGAATAAAAGTACCCAAAGTTTTAGAGCCAACAGATAAGATAACTTAGTTATAAACTTTGAACACCATTATGATTTACAGTCCAATATCCCGTCCTCCCTCCCTGGTTATGATTGAAAACTTTGGTTACTAGTAGAATTTCACCCCCCATATCTTAAAATTTTCTGACAATAAACTTTGCCCCCTTGAATCTAACAAAACTGTTTTTTCTTTTATAATTTTTCATTTTTATATCTGCGGAAAGCTATCTATTATACAATGTCATAAATAACATTTATACCAGAAAGAAATGGGTTAAAAATTTACACATTAATTATCTGCAGTAGTGGCTAAAAAAGCAGTCTGACTGCAAGTTTAATCAATTAATTAATAATGAATATGAGAAATATGTTACCAGTAACTGAAGTTGATGCATCTAAAACTGTGTTGGTTCAACAGTAGGGGAAGTAGACATCACAAGGGAAAGTGAAAGAAAAGTGAGGGGAACGTGAAGAGAAAGTGAAGGGAAAGTGAAGGGAAAAGAAGGGGAAAAGGAAGAGAGAGTGAAGGGAAAGTAAAGAAAAGTTAAGAGAAAGTGAAGGAAAAGTGAAGGGAAAAGGAAGAGAAAGTTAAGGGAAAGTGAAGGAAAAGTGAAGGGAAAAGGAAGAGAAGGAGAAGAAAAAGTGAAGGGAAAGTGAAGGAAAAGTGAAGGAAAAGTAAAGGGAAAAGGAAGAGAGATTGAAGGGAAAGTGAAGGGAAAGTGAAGGAAAAGTAATCTTTTTAAAATTTTACCAGTAGCTGAAGTGGAAGCATCTGAAGAGTGTGTTGGTTCAACAGTAGGAGAAGTAGGTCTCACTATAAATATACATTGTATTAGGAGAAAACAAGGATGACAACATCCATAAAAGCCAAGCTTTGGAACCATAGGACAAACGAACATTAACACCTGTTATATACTAAATCTTCTTTAGTTGAAATACCATTAATTCCTCCCCCTCCCCAAATCTTTTATAAGTACAATATAACCCCCCCCCCTCTCAACTTCTATAGTTTCCATAAATTCTCCCCCCCCCAAAAAAAAAAAAATCTTCTATAGTTAAATTACCAGAAGTAGAAGTATTGTCTCCATTAAAGCATCCCAACCTTCCAGATTCACAGAAAGAACATTCTCGCACCTCCTCACAACTATATAACATAAAGAATTGGGTCAGGTTTTGGTGTAGATACCTTACCATAGAATATGGTTAGAGAACCTTATAATTGTGCAATGTTTTGGTCTATAAACTTGACTATACAATATAAAAAATGATTAAAGTATCTCATAATTGGGCATGTTTTTGGTACAGAAACCTGACCATAACATAAAATATGATAAAAGAACCTTAGCATTTGGTCAGGTTTTGGTACAGAAACCTGACCATAATATAAAATATGATTAATTTGGTCAGGTTTTTCAGTTCAAGTACAGAAACCTGACCATATAAAATGTGTGTAGAGACCTCAGAATTTGGTCATGTTTTGGTGTAGAAACCTGACCACAAAATTCAAAATATTATTTGTGAATCTCAGAATTGGATCAGGTTTTGGTAAAGAAACCTGACAATATTATATAAAATATGATTAGAGGACCTCAAAATTAAGATCTAAAGATTGCTGTCTTTTAAGATACTGTGCTAAAAAGAATCTTTAAAAATCTTACCTCCTGAAGAGATAACAAGCATTTTGGATGACAGCAGATTGATTATACCATGTGTAAGCTGAGCATTCAGGTAGATCTACACAGGATTCCATACAGTCTGTAGCAGTAGCAGAATCCTATAATTTTTTCTCATATATGTACATACATTCGAAACCGATTAATTAAAAATATCTGCGAAAAGCTGTTTATAATAAATACAATGTGAGAACTAATATTAAATTACATTATTACTTTTCCTTTAATTAATCTTTACCACACATTCAAAATACAAAGAGCTTGGGTAAATGCTAAAGTACCATCACAGAGCATGTACCTACCTGCAGGCTGCAGGTTCCTACCTACCAAACAAGGTACTTAGCTAAAATACCATCAACTCCTGTAGAATAAGTACCTACCTCCAAAATACTCCCTTAGAACAAGTACCTACTTACCTAGCTAAAATATCATCAACTCCCATAGAACAAATACCTACCTCCCAAACTAAAACATCATCAACTATCATAGGACAAGTACCTACCTACCAAACTAAAATATAATGAACTCCCAAAAAACAAGTACCAACCTCCCTAACTTAAATATCATCAACTCCCATAACAGAAGTACCTACCTACTAATCTAAAATATCATCAACTATCATAGAACAAGTACCTACCTCCCAAGCTAAAATATCATCAACTCCCATAGAGCAGCCACCATCTATCCTCTGGAGTTTGCTTCCACTAATACAATTCTCACAAACATGAAGGTTCCTCAACTAAACATATTGATATCAGTATTTGGATTTGGATCTCAATCAGACAAATTGGGTATTATGGGTTTCTTGACATTGCCCTTTAAAGGTCATTTCGTTGTAGTTTTACAGTAGCGTTTGATAGGGTATTTTAGGTTACGTAAATGTTAATGATTACCCTACAGGGTTAGGCAATTGGCCCAGCAGGGTTAGAGCCCTCCCACAGGGGCGAGTAATAGGAGAAATGCTATTGTGAAAATCGGACCAAACCGCCCTTTAAGGGGCAGAGTCATGAAACTGACAATACCTGACATATATTCTATTGTACAATTAAATATGAAATATTATATGAACTGTTATTGTATGAAATATGATTTATATAAACTGTAATTATATGAAATATACCTTATATAAACAGTAGTTAAACAAAATATAACTTATATGAACTGTAATTATGAAAAAAGGTATAAAGTTCCTTATTGAAGAGAACACAGAGCAGTTGTTGTCCTTCTTGCCACGTATACCCTAACAATCAACATATTTGATAATATCATTTTGGATTTTATTAATAATACACACTGTATATTATACTGTGGCATTAGTAAATTTCCACCAACAGACCAAGTTTTGACCAAGAAATAATGAACAAAAGCTTGCTTTCAATAGTTAGGGCCTTGGCCAATGAATTGATGAAGCTCTTAACTATGTGACTTTAACAGTTTGGGATGAATGAAATTATGTATTGTTTACTATTAGTTTTCATAGTTTAACCTTTAACTTTGGTGTCATAAATTTCTATGAATATAAGATTTTTTTTAATCGGACAAAATAATTGTACAATCGTACTATCGTACTAAAACTATATAATGAGTAATAAAAAATATTCAAAGACTGTAATCCTGGTAATAGTTATTTCTTGTATTGTGTTATAAACAGCTTTCCATGGATATAAAAAGTAAAATCATAAGATTAAAACAAGTTTTTTTTATCCCCAAGATCCCAAAGGCCTTGTGATTGTACATTTTTATATTCGTAAAAAAAACTGGATATAGTTCGATGATTGAACTAAAATTTTTTAGTATGGCTGAGAACCATTCTAATCCAATTAATTGGATCAAAACAATATAGGAATAGTTATTTCTCGCATCCTATTATAAACAGCTTTCCACGGATATAGAATGTACAATTATAAGCACTTGGGGCTAAAAAAACTTTAATTTTATAATGATACATTTTTATATTCGTAGAAAGCTTGATATAATACGATACTAGATATAATTTTTTGGAATAGCTGAGAACTAGATATTAATTGGTTTTAAAGCGATATAGGAAAAATGTTTTCTGCGCATGAGAGCTCCTTGTTACACTTATAAGACTTTTTATTCGGACAAAAAATTGTACAATCATACTTTCGTACAAAAAACTATAGTACGATTAATCCTGCAAAATATGTTTCCTGCACATGAGAGCTCCTTGTTACACTTATAAGACTTTTTATTCGGACAAAATATTGTACAATTGTACTTCCGTACAAAAACTATAGTACGAGTAATCCTGGGAAATATGTTTCCTGCACAAGAGAGCTCATTGTTACACTTATAAAACTTTTTATTCGGACAAAAAATTGTACAATCGTACTTTCATACAAAAACTATAGTGCGAGTAATCCTGGGAAATATGTTTCCTGCACATGAGAGCTCCTTGTTACACTTGGACACACAGAGATCAACACTTCCAACTCCGGTGATAACCATACTCACATCCTCATTAAACTCCCAGGAATATCCTACAAAGAAGAAGTGGTTTGTGCTTGTATTGCGTAAAATCCGTGAGTTAGCTTCAGCCAAAAGCGATTATTAAGTCTAAGTGTTCCTAATACTGACAAAAGCGCATAGTAAAATTTAATAACAATTAGACTTAATAATCGATTTTTTCCGCAATACAAGCACAAACTACTTCTCCCTTTGGATTAGTTAATCATCATAATAGGATTGATTAAAATAATGATCATTGGATAGATTTAGATTATGATAAGTTGATAGATATAATTAGATAGATTAATACAGGGTCATACAAGAGAAATGTGTTTTTTTTTTAACTAAATTATGCATAGAAAAAAAGCAATTAAAAAATCCTTAAAAAACGATTTTTCATAGGCCATATTTTGAAGATTTCTGAATTTAAAGAATGTGTCGTTTTAAAACTTCAAATTGCAAAGCACAGGGATAAGGGATGGGAAACCTGACCGAAAATTAGGTCTCAGCCTCCTTTTTAAAGTGATGGGGCAACTTTTCTTTTTTGCCTATAAAATCAACTCATTTTCGCCAGTTCATTATTGGCTGTAGGCTAATATCCAATAGCCTGAAACTTGCTTTTAGCATTAACCAATTATTAATAACAAACGCGTCCCCCAGTTCATTATTGGCTAAATTAATTCAAGCAAACATAAATTTCTGCTATTAGAAAGACAACAATGGAAAGTTTCTGCTATCAGAAGGACAACAATATATATGACGTTCAATCACATCAACTTATTATTAAATCTACACATTAATAAATGTCCATATAGCAAAACATAAATTGAGAGATCGTTTTTTGAAGACTGAGTAGGATTCAACATTTTATACTTTAGAACAATGTGAAAAACTCATGTCTTTAGACAATTTAAAAGTTACATTTCATGTGGAATTGATAACCCACCTAAATGATTACAAATACAAAACTAGTTCAATATGTAAATAAAAGTGTACTGTGTTTTGTTAAAAAAAAATTTTCATTAATTTTGGTAAAAATTATTGCACACTTAATTGAACTTTTCTGTTAATATTTAACGTAAAATTAATTTTTTTTTAAATTCTTAATTTATATGTTTGCTATGGAACAATTAGTTGATAGAATGTTACCCATGTACTTATTCAAATCTACTTAATTTATTTATTAAAGCTGGGGGGCTAAAGCGGTGTTTATTTCTAAATACAAATTTTGGGGTGAAGTAGATCCCCCCTTAAAATGTTTGAAAATAAATCAGATTTAACCATCTCAAAAAAAACTTTTTTTTAAATGGGGGGGGGGGGGGTTGGCGAAGTAATAACGGGATTCTACTTAAAGCCACTAACATATTGGTTCTTTGGAAAGTTTTTATTATATTTTATGATTGGTGAAATCAACTACCTGAATTCTATTCTATACTTTTTTTCTTTGCATTCATATAATAGCTATTTCATCATTGTTCATAATTTTCAAATCTAACTACTGCGTCATCCCGAAACTAGTTTTTTAGGCCTAGTTGGAAAATAGGCCTGGAATAATATTTTCTTACGTTTCCCATCCCATATCCCTGGCAAAGCATCTCTATATTCACATTCTAAAAATGTCAGTATATCTTTAGACAGTATTCTGTATAATTTAAGAAGTTTTGCAACAAATTTACGTACAATTTTGTCAAAACTTATATATTTATAAATTGCATATTCAGTTCTGACACTTTGCACGAGTTTATGACGTCTGTTCTACCGTTTCAGAGCTTCGCTTTTATGGATGTTGTCATCCTTGTTGTTTATCTATACACAGATTAGTTATAAATATTTGGGTACTATTAAAATATAAAGTCCAATGTCCCTCCCAGATTTATATTACCTTCTATTTGGATTGGACATCCATGAATCAAAATTTGAAATGAACTAAAAATGAGTAGAACCAGAAAAATGGACTTTCTCAACATTTTTATTATACTTCTAAATTAATTCTTTAAATCATTGGGGACTCCAAAACCTGGGGGACCTTCATTAAATCACGATTGAGGAAATTTTCTATTGGTGATTTTATAGCTAAATGTGGGGTAATTTTGTTTCCCATGAATGGGGATGTCGATTAATTTAACATTCATTGTCTTATCACTTAAGAACTTTACCCTGTAAAAAAAATGACGTCTCTATTTTGTGAACATAGCATGTAGATAAAATGTCATTTTTAGTTTTGACAAGGTGGAAATGTAGGGACATAAAGGGATAAGACAATGGCCAATAAATTGATGTATAATCCCAATGATGATACACATAATTACCTACCTTTACATTACAAGAAGTGGTTAAAACGTTTGGACACTAAACTTAAAGAAACAACAAAGTTATATAATTATTTATTCAACGAATAAGTAAACGTTATCATAAAACTTTGGGGACTAGTGTAATAAACAGCCCAATGTCCCCTCCCTTCCTGGTTGGAATGTCTTTATTCAGAGAGAGAGGGGACAATGGGCTGTTTATTACACTAGTCCCCAAAGTCTTAATATAAAGTTTTCTTATTCGTTGGCTTCACAACTTTGGGGACTTCAGTGAATTTTGATTGGTTGGTTCATTAAGTTGAGTGTTCAAAAGTTTCAACAACTAATTTCAATCTACAGAAGGGGTAATTGTCTACGTCATCATTGGGAATGTACATTAATCTTTTGGTCATTGTCCTATCCCTATAGATCCCTGTGGATGTCGTCATCCTTCGTAAAGGGGAAGCTTCTCTATAATTAGGGTCGGTCCGTCAGTCCGTACGTCCGTAACGAAGAGCTCTTTTCGTTAATTTAGGCATGTTAAAATTGTCCTATCGATTTCAAACTTTGCATGATGATTCCTAAAGTATTTTATTACGGGTTAGAAAGCTTAGCAACTCTATAATCGTTACCAGAAAGTCCGTGCGTCCATTTAAAAATGTGGCTTTTTAACTTTTTTAACAAAAAAGTTTTATCTCTATAATCAAGTCTTAAAAATATAAGAACGCCCTTAACCAATATCCTGTATTAAAGCAGTTTTTCAACAGATCTACTTACAATTTTGTTTCGTACGACTTTAATACATTTACATTCTGATTATTTAGTTCAGACACTATACAAGTGTTTATGTTCATTTGTCCTACCGGTTCAGAGCTTAGCTTTTATGGATGTTGTCATCCTTGTTTAATATAATTACAAATAGGTCCTCACTTAAAGTGCTTAAATATAACTAAAACAAAACAAAAAACGCAAATTATTAATTTTAATTCTAATGAAGCAAGGACGACAACATCCATAAAAGCGAAGTTCTGAAACGGTAGGACAAACGAACATTAACACTTCTAGAGTGTCAGAACTGAATGCAGAATATAAATGTATAAATCTAACCGAAATGGTAAGTAAATTTGTTGCAAAACTGCTTAAATACAGGATATTGTCTAAGGACCTCATGACTTTTATGACTTTATTATAGAGATGCTTCGCATATAACACTATACTTTGAAAATCAGTATTCTAAAAATAAGATGAATAGGATAATTATAAGAATGACAACATCCATAAAAGCAAAGCACTGAAACAGTAGGACAAACGGACATTATCACTTTTAGAGTGTCAGAACTGAATAATCAAAATATAATTGTAATAGTGTCGAAGCAAAATTGTCAGTAAAATTGTTGAAAAACTGCTTAAATACAGGATATATTATATGGACATACATACATTTTTATGACTTCATTATAGAGATGCTTCGAATATAATATTATACTTTGATAGAATAGAAATCAGTATTTCAAAAATCAGATGAATAGGATAATTCTAACATATATTATATTGTTTTCAAAAAGGTTAAAATGTGTTAAATGGACGTACGGACTTTCTGGTAACGATAATGCTTTCTAAATCGTACCTAACTGTTGTAGGAATCATCATGCAAAGTCTGAAATCGATTGGACCAGTCTAACATGTCTAAATTAACTCAAAGAGCTAACCTTTACCGACGTACGTACGGACGGACTGACCCTAATCATAGAAAGGATAGCAAGGATTAATATATCCATTTGTAGGGTTTTTTTTTCTTATAAATTCTTACAAAATTATACTAAATATTGCATCGTATTAGATAAAATCGTCTGAGGTTTGATAAATGAAAATTATGATATTATTTCCAGTTTTGTTAACCCTGAGTGGTCGAAGGCCCGGGATAATAAAGCTTTATGAATATCATCAGTGGAAAATTATTTATATAGGTTCTAATTCAGCGGAAATATGCCCCTCGCTGCGGGGGGGGGGGGGTTAATTGACCATATTGGTTCAGTGGTTAGTGAGATCCTTCGCTTCACACACACACACACACACAAACAGACATTTTGTTACTTTTATATGTAAAGATGTTGTCATCACTGTTAAATGCGAAGCTTTTCTTTTTAGGAAGGGAGGAGATATTGGGCTGTTTATTACACTCGTCCCCAAAGTTTTATGATAACGTTTTCTAAAACGTTAGCTTAATAACAACTTTGGGGCTTTTATTGAATTCTTTAGTTGGTTCATTAGGTTGAGTATCCAAACGTTTAAGCAAAAAATTTAAGAAGGGGTAATTTTGTGTATCACCATTGGGGATGATTATAAATTTTTCGGCCATTGTCTTATCCCTTTAGATTCATGGCTTCTCTTTAATTAGGGTCTGTCCGTCCGTCCGTATATCAGTACATAACGGTTAGCTCATATCGTTAATTGAAACATGTTAAAATTGTCCTATAAATTTCCAACAACTTTGCATGCTAATTCCCGTTACAGATAGATTTAGTAAGGTATCAACTCTATAAACGTTACCACAAATTTTTAAAATCGCTAATAGAAGAAAAGCTTCGCTTAAAACGTTATCTACTAAAGATAAGATTGTTTGTATTATATAATACTTTTTTTTATAAGTCACGCTTATCTATAATAAGGAGTGTCCGTCCGTACGTCCGTCCGTCCGAAACAGAAGTCCTAGGAATTTCCTTAAACATGATTTAAGCAGTTTTTCAACAAATTTGCTAAAAATTTTGTCACGAAATCTATACATTTATATTCTGATTTTTCAGTTCTGACACTCTAAAAGTGTTAATGTCCGTTTGCTATACTGTTTCAAGGCTTTTATGAATGTTGCCATCCTTGTTTATAGGCTAAGATTTTCTATAAATAGGGTAGGTCCGTCCGTCCAGAACAGATAGCTTTTTACGTTAATTTAGGCATGTTAGAATTGTCCTATCGATGTCAAACTTTGCATTTTGATTCTTGTAGTACTTAGGTACGATTTAGAAAACGTAACAACTCTATAATCGTTACCTGAATGTTCGTACGTCCGTTTAGACCTGTTGATTTTTTACTTTTTCAACAACAAATTTTTATGTGATGCAATGATCCGAACGATCTGATTTGTGAATATAAATGTAAGTATATCCTTAAACAGTTTTGCAACAAATTTACTTTCAATTTTGTATATACTTTTATTCTAATCATTACGTTTTGACACTCTACAAGTGTTAATGTTCGTTTGTCTTATCGTTTCAGAGTTTCGCTTTATGAATTTATCAATTTATACCTAATTAGCGGCTAATAGTATTTTTTTTTTTTTGGAGGGGGGGGTTTAGTGATCGATAGGTGTTTTAAAGTAAAGTTTTCAATGGACGTACAGACTTTCTGGTAATGATTTTAGAGTTGCTTTTCCAATTTGGCACAGGAATCATCATGCTAAGTTTGAAATTGTAGGATTATGTCGATGACAGCTGTCTATTACGGACGGACAGACGGACGGACATATCCTAAATGTAGATAAGCTTCGTTTTGATGTGTCCTACTGAATGAACGAACTGACCAATAAATCAGAGTTATGTTAGCAACCTAAATTGACGACAATTTTTCCCCTGACAAAATTTTCCCTATATCCATTTTATATTTGGTATTAGTTCAAGGGGAATGCATTAGGACAGAAACAGGCACAACTTATATAGATAGGACCTTTAGACAAAAAGTATTTAATCCAAGGGCTGGTTGTCTGTTCTGTGTTATCTTATATCATACCAAAGAATATCTAAAAGTAATTTATTTCAAAAGATATTATACATATTTTAACTACTTTTAATTATATAATAATGTTTATCTATCATAACGAATTACAGACAGGTCTCCGCGATTAGTATATAAAAATTATATAAGATTAATTTTTAGTTTTGGTTGCACCGAGAAGATGAAGGACCGTCCTAACAAAACTGGTAATACGATTTTTATTTTAATATTACATGATTTGTTAGTATGGCTATTAATCACTTTTAAAGTCAAACTGGAATAGTTTATCGTATTATATAAAGCAGCTTTCCGCGGATATAAAAATGTACAATTAAAACCATTTTTTTTAGCTGAAGGTACGGGCTAAAAAAACTGGCTTTAATCTTTGGCTTGTACATTTTTATATTTGTAGAAAACTGGATATCATATGGTGCTATACAATATACATACCTTTTCATTATGATTGGGAACCAGTTCTAATCCACCGAATATAAATCGGATTTAAACCTTTATTGCAGTACATATGAGAAGCTACAAAGAAAAACCGTTTTGGAGCCGCGGTTAGCGAGAACCTTTGGTACGCACAGACAAACACATATACATTCTGTTACTTTTATATAAGGTATAGTATTAAGAAATTTAATTTTGTTTCTGGGCCAACAAAACCGGTTTTAATCTTATTATTTTTCATTTTCATATCTGCGGAAAGCTATCAATAATAGGATGCAATTACTACAAGATAAAACATAAACTAATTTATTTGGGCATTCAATTTTTAAACAGAGTCATGTAATCAAAAAATATAAGATGCAAATGTAAATAGGTACAATAACAAGGATGGTAACATCCATAAAAGCGAAGCTCTGAAACCTTAGGAAAAACTAACATAAACACTTGCAGAGTGTCAGAACTAAATAATCAGAATATTAATGTATAAAATAGAAAGAAATTTGTAGAAAAACTGCAAATACAGGATAATGTTTAAGGACATACCTACATTTTTAGGACTTGATTATAGAGATGTTTAACGAATTACATTGTACTTTGTTGGCCTAGGAATCAGTATTTCAAAAATCAGATCAATTGAATAATTATATTACATATAAATTTGCTGTTAAAAAGTTAAAAATCTACAGGTTTAAAATGGACGCACGGACATTTTGGTAACGGTTATAGAGTTGCTACGCTTTCCAAATTGTACCTAACTACTAAAGGAATCAGTATGCAAAGTTTGGAATTGATAGGACAATTCTAACATGTCTATATTAACAAAAAAGACATGGACGTATGGACGGACCGACCCTAATTATAGAAAAGCTTCCCCTTTACGAAGGATGACGACAATCATATCATAATCAGTTCTGCCCGGGTATACAACATTATGGATCTGTCGATCTACTTTGCCCAAGGTTTTGTAGTAGTATATTGTTGATTCCTCGGCTGAAATAAAACATCCTTATAATAAAGTAACAAGATGTGTATTTGTTTGTTGTTTGTATGTCTGTTTATTTGTCGGTCTGTTTGTCTGTCTGTTACTGTCTGTTTGTCTATCTGTTTGTCTGTCTATTTGTACGGCCCCAGAGCCTATAACCTAACCTAACCTAACCTAAACATTGAAAAAAACAATATTAAAAATTGTAAAAACAATATTAAAGATTGTAAAACAATATTAAAATTGTAAAAATCTACCAATTGTAAAAATCTACCAACCAATTTTTGTAAAATCCACGAAATTCTAAACCACCTATGTATTTTCCTTAGGAGGCTACTTTTCTTAAGTAAATGTCCTGAGGCTACTTTGTCCTAGAGGCTACTTTGTCCGAAGGCCATTTTGTCTGAGGCTACTTTGTCCGAGGCTACTTTGTCCAAGATCCAAATCATTTCATGTAAGAATTAAAATCTGTACCAAATTTTATAAACATTTTTTAGTCAACCCTATCAATTATTGATCTTTGTCACACCCGACAAATCCCAATCTGTCCTACTTTTGATTCCTGTTACGTCATAAGAATTAGGGATTATCCATCTCTTTTTTAGAGGTTTTCTTTCCCACTTCTCCTCTCATCTTACTAATTTTTATGACGTCTAAGGAATTAAAAGTTTTGTCGTCACACCTCACCCCAAGGCTTATTGGGTTAGGAAAAAAACGTGGAAACGGTTTTCACAGGATGTACTGGGACCTTATGGTGAATTCAGAACATTTTTTCCCTGAATTGAACTTTTATAGCTCACCATAGTTGAAAATATTTAAATAAATCACTTTTGGTGATCAAATTTTACTTTTATTTTTAGAGTACCAACACCCTACCTCCTTTATTGTCTTTTTTGTCTTTCATGTTTATCTTGCAAATTTGTTCACATTACTGTAGTAGAATATATATTTGAGCTTTCTTAAAAGGTCTCTAACATTTTTCTAGCTCTAATACTTTTTTAGATATCTTATTTCAAATCATTGATATAAAATCATATTTTACACAGTAAAAAGGTGAAACATAAAATTAAATATTTTAGAGAAAAATATAGGTATCTTCATATAAATCTTTCTAATATTACTCCAAATTAATTAAATTGAAAGGTTAACTATCTACATTCAATGGACAATCCTAATACATACTTTTTAAGACTATATAGGAGTTTTATAATTTTTAGTGTCTCGCCACCTGCGCCTACTGCACCTGGCAGGAACTGGTGTCAACCTGCCCATCAACCTTATCATCTTTATTATTCAAGTGTTCCAGGTATGATATTTAGACAGAATGTCTGTCTGTCTGTTTGTACCAAAGGATCTACTTCACAACTCTTCTATATAGTACTGCTTTACAATGGAGCTTCTTGTAGGTCCTATTTACCTTATAATCATTATTATTTAAATGTTCTAGGTATGATAAAGTAACAGGAGGTCTGTCTGTCTGTGTATCTGTACTAAAGTATGTTGCTAACTGCTGGACCAATATGATTCTCATTTACAGTGGATCTTTACAGGTCCTAAGAAGGTTTATAACCTTATCATCTTTTTGATGCTGTCTAAAATGGTGCAAAAAATGGGGACAAATTTCAAATTGTTTTGGCGTGTGACGTCATACCCCCATCTCTTTTCTAGGGGGTTTCTTTCCTCCTTCCCTTTTCTTTCCCCTCACTTGTGACGTAATTAAACAGCCCCGTCAAATCAATTTGAAATTTGTCCCCATTTTTTGCACCATTTTAGACAGCATCATCTTTTTTTGTTCAAGTGTTCCAGGTATGATAATGACTCTAAGGGGCTTAGTGTCGCTTCGGGTTCGAGACCTTCCCATGCACCTTGTGTCATTTCACCCAGTCAAACAACCAACCCTTTGTTTACACGACCTTTTGTCTGATAAGTTCAACTGTGCATTAGGGTGGGTTGATTTTGGACAATTTTATCTTTTTCGACAATTAGCGGATGCGCCATAGTCGCGGGTTATCATTATACTAAAGTAACAGGATATCTGTATGTGTGTTTGTACCAAAGAATCTCGCTAACCGCTGAACCGCTTAGGTTCTTTTTAACAGGGTAGCTTCTCATAGGTCCCGGGAAGGTTTATAACTATTTTGGAGGAGGATACCACCACCATCCCAAGAGAAATCGCAACCCCCCAAAAAAAAAAAAAAATTCCTCCCTCCCAAAATTTTTTTTCTTTTTCTTTTCAAATCTTAGATAATAATTTGGGTTATCAAATTTGACTCTCCCCTCATAAAGTGTCCCTTGAGGCCTCTAGGGGCGTAGCTGCTAGTAATGCAAATATAACACTCTAAAATGACAATGTTTGTTTGTCCTACGCTTTTAGAGCTTCACATTTATTGATGTTGGTTTTATACGACTGCTTAACAACATTAAAATCGCGGTTGTACGGTTGAAAAAGGATTATAGTCAGCTTTCCGTGGATATTAAGCGGATAGTATTACCGAGAACCGGTTCTTATCCAGCGGATATTGTTCAGGAACACCAACACTGTCACGCGCCTCCAGCAGGGCAGCCTCTCCCTCCAGAACTAAACAGGATGACAGAATGGCAGGTCCAGGTAAAATAATGTTTCTTTCCCAGAGCTGGATCTTTAAATCATTTCAATGGTGCGCCAAATCGGGGTGCGCCGAATTTCAGCCAATTACAGTGCGGCATTTCGTAAAATGCTGTGCTTTCCTGTTGGAAAGTTGGCTCACTCCGATTTGGCGCACCATTGAAATGATTTAAAGATCCAGCTCAGTATAAATTCAAAACTGATAAATATCTGGTGGATAAGAACTGGTTCTAAGCCATGCTTAAAAATCATGTATCATGCCTTAGGCATTTCAGGGCTAAAAAACTGGTTTTAATCTTACAGTTTCATGTTTAAATTTGCAAAAAAAGTTAGGCTGTTTATTACACTAGTCTCAAAAGTTTTATAATAATGTGTTCTTATTTGTTATCTTGACAAGTTTGGGTACTTTTATTGAATTTTGATTGGTTGGTTCAATAATTTGAGTGCCTAAACGTTTTAACCACAACTTTTAATTTACAGAAGTAGTTATTTTGTGTATCATCATTGGGGATATACATCAATTTATGGGCCATTGTCTTATCTCTTTAGATCCTTGCTTTACTTATAAATATTTTATTATTTGGATGTTGCGCCAGATTTTCGAGAAAGACTAAACTACATAACTTTTGTGTCACTTTTGAGGAAGACGATTCCCTTTTCTCCCATCTCTTTTGAAGAGATTTTCTTCTTCCCTTCCATTTTTCTTCAAGAAATGTATATGACATCAAAGTGACACAAAAGTTATGTAGTTTAGTCTTTCTCCAGATTTTTATATACTCGCATCTGTCTAAAATAACGTTAGACCTCAATCCGCCCCCTTTACCTTCTTCCCCTCCCCTTTTACTGGAAGAACAAACTGACCAATAAAAAAGGTCCATATTACCCAACTAATTTTTTAACAAAATTTCCTCTGTCAATATATCCATGTAGATCCTTAATCCTTATAAAAGAAGTAACAGTATGTCTGTTTGTATGTGTGTTTGTATGTGTGTTTGTCTGTGTGTCTGTCTTTTTGTCTGTACTAAAGGATCTCGCTAACTGCTAAACTGATCGGGTTCTCCTTTACAGTGCAGCTTTTCACAGGTCCTGAGAAGATTTATAACTATTTTGGGGAAGAGTACCACCATCCTCCTATGAGAAATCGCCCCTAGCTGAAATTTTTTTCTACTTTTTCTTTTTAAATGTAAAATAAGAATTTGATTATCAAATTTAACTCCCCCCTCCTCAAGTGCCCCTAGAGGCCTCTAGGGGGCATAGCGGCAAGTAGTAATTTATAGTATTTAATACGAAACAATATGAATTATCGTATATATTTTGATTACAGGAATATGCCTTACAATATAATTTTACTAATGTCTCATATAATATACTTTCTCGTATTTATTCAGATCCGGTGGATAGGAACCGGTTCTCATCCTTACGAAAAAACTATGTCTAGCATCGTATTATATCCAGCTTTCTACGAATATAGAAATGTACAATCATAAGATTAAAACTAGTTTTTTTAGCCGGTGACTTCATCACCTCGGGGCTAAAAAAACTAGTTTTAATCTCATAATTGTACATTCTATATCCGCGGAAAGCCGTTTATATAACGATGCGAGAAATAACTATTCTCGTATTCAATCGAATTCGGTGGATAGGAACCGGTTCTCATCCATACTAGAAAACTATGTCTAGCATATTATTATATTTCTACAAATATAAAAATGTACAATCATCAGATTAAAACCAGTTGTTTTATATCGTGCCTTTTGCGTCTCGTGGCTAAAAAAACTAGTATTAACCTTATAATTGTACATTTTATATCTGCGGAAAGCTGTTTATAATACGATGCGAGAAATAAATATTCCAAAATAGCTATATCCATTAATTAGGTGAAGTGTCAAGAAAACTTGGCAAGGATCCACGAAGCAGAACTCCATCAGAAGTCAGCTCAGCAGGTAATTACAATCCACTGGATTAGAGGCGGTTCTCCGTCATACTATCCGCATAGTATCCGTGGAAAGCTGTTTATAATACTTTGCTATAAATAAGTATATAAAACTCAGGTATCTAAAGGGATAAGACTATGGTCAATAAATTTCTGTACATCCCCAATGATAATACACAAGATTAACCCTTCAGTAGATACAATTAGTGGTTGAAACGTTTGAACACTTCACTTTGCTGAATTCCCTAAAGCTGTTAAGCCAATGAATAAGAAAACGTTATAATAAAACTTTGGGGACTAATGTAATAAACAGCCCAATGTCCCCTCCCTCCCTGCTATTAATGACATCCAAGGGGTGGGGGGTTAGGTAAAAATTGCTTGCTATTAAAAAAACTACTGTAAAGTTTAAAATTTGTGTTCTTCTTCTAGAAATATAATGGAAAAATGTTTATATCTCGGCTGCTATTTAAGATACAGAGCTATTGTTTTTGTGAAGGTACCCAGTACCAATGCGCATTCAGTTTATAATATATCTTGTCTGTCAGACTGCTTTGCTACTAATTGTTGTCATCCTTGTCAAGGAGGGAGAAGAGATTGGGTTGTTTATTACACTAGTCCCCAAAGTTTTATAATAGTGTTGTTTTATTAGATTGCTTAACAACTTTGGGGACTAGTGAATTTTGATTGGTTAATTCATTAGGTTGAGTGTTCAAACGTCTTAACAACAAATTGTAATTTACAGAATGGGTAATTGTGTGTATCATCATTGAGGATGTAAGTCAACTTATCCCTGTAGATCCCTATGTCCTTGTTGATTATAGGACCTTCAGTGTCAGTAGGAGCTTCAAGAGCCCTAATTAGAGCAGCCTAGGTTTGAACAATTAAGTTAATGAAACAACCAATTAAAATTCACTGAAGACCCCAAAGTTTTTAAGCCAACGAATAAGAAAAGGTTATTATAAACCTTTGGGGACTGCGAAACCGATTAATATTCGCTGGATTAGAACCGGTTCTCAGCCATACTGAAAAATGATGTATTGACTTTAGGACCTTCAGTGTCAGTAAGAGCATCACGCGCATCAAGTAGAGCAGCCTCACCACCTCAACATTCATCTGCAGCAAGCTCTACATCCGATAGGAATAATATTCAATTTAAAGAATCTGTATGTCATTGGGTGGTTTTAGGATATTTTACCAAGGCTAAATTAAGAAATGTTTCTTAAATCTTAAGCTTTAGGCAAAAAAAACCTTACTACTTTATATTATAACTAGCGGCTTCGCCCCTAGCCTCTGGGGGCTTTGCCCCAAAAGGTTTAATTAAACCAATTTTTCATATTTTAGATTTAAAAGAAATTTTTTTTTTAAATTGGGGGGAGCTAGTCGACCCCACTATTTTAATTTTTTTGGGGGGGGGATTTTTCATTTTTGGGGGGGTTGGGGGTGTCTCACCACACAAGAAAATAGTTATAAACCTTCCCGGGACCTATGAGAAGCTACCCTGTAAAGGAGAACCCGATCGGTTCAGCGGTTAGCGAGATCCTTCGCTACAAACAAACAGACAGACAGACAAACAAACAAACAAACAGACAGACATCGTTCTACTTTGTATCATAGATTAAACAAAAATGTTATAGAGTGGATACGTTATTTTTTATATATCTTATGCAAGGATCTAAAGGGATAAAAGGCCGATAAATTTGCTGTACATCCTCAGTGATAATACACAAAAATACCCCTTCAGTAGATTATAAATATTGGCTAAAACACTCAGCTTAATGAGCCAACCAATCAAAATTCAATTCCCCAAAGTTGTGAAGCCAACTAATAAGAAAACGTTATTATAAAACTTTGGGGACTAGTGTTTTAAATAGCCCACTTTCCCTAAGGGGCAAATTGCCTTTCAATGAAAATGATATGTCCTTAAAAGGAGCATGTCACTGTATAGATTATAAATAAAAGAAATTGACACATTTAAATGTATTAGTCCGTTTATGGCAAAAAAGCTGCACAACTCGTCAACATAATGATGTCTGCCAGCTCTACATCCGGCAGGAAAATTTTGTTAATTTATGGGGATCTAAAGAGATAAGACAATGGCTGATAGTGGTTTAAATGTCTTGATTTCAAAGCCATACAGATATAAGTTGTTAATCAATTGTAATTAAAAGCTTAGTGCAAATTAACAACACACTGTTTCTTACAATCAGATAGACAGACAGACATTTTGCCATAATCAATTTTCAATGCCCTTAATACTGATTAATATCCAGTAGATAAGAACCAATACTAAAAAATCATTTATAGCATCGTATTGCAGACAATTTTCTACGAATATTAAAGTAAAAATCATAAATCAAATGTCAGTTTTGATATCTGAACCTTCCGTCTCTTGGGGCTAACAAACCTGGTTTTGATCATATTTTTTATTTTGATATCTGTGGAAAGCTGTATAATATGATGCGAAAAAACTATTAAAGTTTATGCTTTTTAAAAGCGAAGCTTTTCTATAATTAGGGTCGGTCCGTCCGTCCGTCCGTAACGGATAGCTTTTTTCATTAACTAGGCATGTTAGAATTGTCCTATCGATTTCAAATTTGCATGGTGATCTTTTAGTAGTTAGGTACGATTTAGAAAGCATAGCAACTCTATAATCATTACCAAAATATCCGTACGTCCATTTTTAACATGTTGATTCTTTTACTTTTTTAGCAAAAAATTTTTATGTGAACTAATCATCTGATTGATCTGATTTTTGGTATGTTGATTCCTGGGACAACAAAGTAAAATGTAATAAAGGAAGCAACTCTATAATCAAGTCCTAAAAATGTAAGTATGTCCATAAATATTTTCCTGAATCGAGCAGTTTTTTTCAAAAAATTTACTTACATTTTTGCTTTTACCCCTATACATTTATATTAAAATTATTCAGTTCTGACACTATACAAGCGTTAATGTCCGTTTGTCCTACCGTTTCAGTGCTTCGCTATTATGGATGTTGTCATCCTTGTTTAATGAAAAATAGAATATTAAACTTTTGTACAGATATGAAAACATTGTTCAAGTAGTGTCTCCACAAAAACATGGTAAGCTCTTAGAGTTTATTTAGATATAGGTACTGGCTTAAAGGGAATGTACAAGAATTTAGCAGTTTCTGACTGACTTTGGGAACTTGCGCAACCTATGCCGCAACTCGTGTGTTAGTTTTGAATATCTAGCAGAAAAGTATCAATAAACTTAATTTTTTATGATGTGGCTGGTTTTAACAATTTTTTTATCTCCAGAAAATATCATTTCATAGATAAAAACTTTATTGTGATATTTGTTTAATAACCATTCCAAGAACCCAATTAAATTTTGGGTTATTGAGAGATGGGTTGAATGGGTTCCAGGGAGATTTTTATAGTTATTAATTACAGAATGATTATGTCAGTCTGATGTGCTTGTAATCTAATTTTCAAAAGAATGCTTTTTTCTTGGAACTCTTTTCTTATTTTATAGTTTTCAGCCTCTCCCTTTAGAATTTCCTTCATATTTTCCGGATTATCCTGGATTTCATAGTCTTTCAGTGATAACTCTTAAATTGAATTAATTGCCCATTGTCCCCTCCCTGATTATAAAGCCCTAAATTGTAAGTATGTCTATCTCTTATCTATTAATAAGCTTAGTAACTGACAATTCTGTCAGGAATTATAAGTGAAAAGACAATGGATAATAATTGATCCCCAATGATGATAAACAAAACTATATGTTAACATGGTTATAAAACTTTGGGTACCAGTGAAATTTAAATTCCAATTTTCAAGGGTTTATTATACTATTTCTCAATGTTATAAATATGATAATGTTTTCGTATTTGTTGGCTTAACAACTTTGGGGACTTTTATTGAATTTTGATTGGTTCGTTAACTTGAGTGTCCACAAGTTTCAACCACTAATTGTAATCTATGGAAGGGATAATGCCTAAATTAACGGAAAAAGCTATCCGTTACGGACGTACGGACGGACCGACCCTAATTATAGAAAAGCTTTGCTTTTAAAAAGTGAGATGCTATAGTATTATAGACAGCTTTTCGCGGATAATATAAGTGAAAACAAGTTTTAAATCCACCAGGTTTTAACGGTTTAAAACCATACTGTTTTGCCGTTGATCCTGAATAAAAAGAGTATTATAGACAGCTTTCCACGGATATTATAAGTAAAAACAAGTTCTAATCCAGCGGATATTAGTCGGTTTTAAAGCAATACACTTAAAAATAAAAAAATAGATACTTTATAGTAATATAGACAGATTTCCGCGGATATTATATAAGTGAATATTAATCGGATTAAAAGCCATACACTTTTTGACCGTTTATTCTAAATGAAGAGACATTATTTTATTATAGACAGCTTTCCGCGGATATTTTAAGTGAAAGCCGGTTCTAATTCAGCGGATATTAAACGGTTAAAAGCCTTACTGTGGGGCCGTTGATTCTAAATATAAAAGAGAGTTTGTTATAGTATTATAGACAGCATTCTGCGGATATTATAAAAGTGAAAACCAGTTCTAATTCAGCGGATATTAATCGATTTTAAAGCAATCATAATTGGGGATACTGACCTTATTTGACAATAGTTTTCTGTAGAGTAGAAGTATAGGATAACCAGCTAACTGTCCCAGAATAAGATATAAACCTGAATTAGATAGATAGATAGAAAGTTAGTTAAATAGATAGATAGATAGATGGACAGATAGATAATTAGATACATGTGTATGATTTTACTAGTTATTACACAGATATATAGATAAGACAGACAGGTGTACCTGCTTCAGTGCTGCCAAGGTTATTAGCTATAGCATGAATCCAGCCCCCAATGGATAGACAAGACAGACAGATAGATAGATAGATAGACAGACAGACAGATGTACCTGCTTCAGTGCTGCCAAGGTTATCAGCTAGAGCTTGAGTCCAGCCCCCCAAAGATAGATGAGACAGACAGATAGATAGATAGATAGATAGATAGACAGACAGAGAGCTGTACCTGCTTCAGAGCCGCCATGGTTATCAGCTAGAGCTTGAGTCGAGCCCCCAATGGATAGACAAGACAGACAGATAGATAGATAGATAGACAGACAGACAGATGTACCTGCTTCAGTGCTGCCAAGGTTATCAGCTAGAGCTTGAGTCCAGCCCCCCAAAGATAGATAAGACAGACAGATAGATAGATAGATAGATAGATAGACAGACAGAGAGCTGTACCTGCTTCAGTGCCAAGGTTATCAGCTATAGCTTGAGTCCAGCCCACCCTAGCAATAATTAGTACTTTGATTCTGAAAGAAAAACAAGAATGACAATAATCATGATAAAAGTAACTACAGTAGTACTGGCCTATCATTGGTCAATTCAAAAGTATAATAGTCTACCATTGGTCAATCAAAATGTGTACTGGCCTAACATTTGTCAATTAATATATATGTTAAATAGAGGGGACAATGGACTTTTTATTAGACTAGTGCCCAAAGTTTTGTAATATCGTTAGTTTATTCATTGTCTTAAAAACTTTGGGGTCTAGAGTTAATTTTTGATTGGTTGGTTCTTTAACTTGAGTGTTTAAATGTTTCAAATGGTAATCTAAAGAAGGGTTAAAGAACGTTTGAATACTTAACTGAAAGAATAAACCAATCAAAATTCACTACAGTCCCCAAAGGTGTTTAGCTTACAAAAAAGAAAATGTTATTATAAAACTTTGTGGACTAGTGATATAAAAAGTCAATTGTCCCCTCTCTTTCCTGCTTTATATGGCCCTTCCTCTAATCAAACTTTATTGTATGAAGCCTGACATTGCAGCATTAACAAGGACAAGACACAAATCATTACCAGTTATGTTAATGAAATTTAACAACAGTAGCAGCTACACCCCTTAGAAGTCTCTGGGGGCACTAAAAGTAGTAAACATTTAGACTATTTTTAATTTTTTTTGGGGGGGGGTCATATTTTATTTTGAGGGTGAAACATACCCTTCCCAAAACAGTTAAAAACCTTTCCTAGACCTATAAAAAGCTTCACTGTAAAGGAGAATCATAGAATAATAGCCTGCATACTTTCAGTGCACTGTTTTTTTGTAATTTTAATAACTACAAACTGTGCATTATTATATTCACAGAAACCATCGACGCAAAAGTGAAAGTATTTATTTAATGAGAAAGCAAACCCAAGGATTCCTGGGACCCCCCCCACACACACACACATATACCTGGGGCCCTGGATTTACCAGAAAATTTATCACCTAATGTTTTTATTTAAATGCATTTTGAAAAGTTTTTATCAAATATTTATTTGAAATGAACATGTTCAAAAACTATTTCTAAAATTATTTTTTTATCATTGAAAAGATATTACAGGGCCCAAAATATGTTTACATAAAGAATGATAATTTTATAATTTGGGGGGCTTTGTGTGTTTGTATGTGAGGCTTTGTGTGTGTGTGTGTGTGTGTGTGTGTATGTGAGGTTAGTGTGTGTGTGTATCTGTGGGCTTTGTGTGTGTGTGTGTCATCACTTGTGGTTTGATTTGTTGCTATGCTAAATGTTATAAGCCCTTGTGATAGATAGATAGACAGAGAGTGAGATAAAAAGGGGATTTGTTAAGTTTGACCCTTTCATATAGATTTCTAATAACTGGGGTCTTTGGTTTGTCTGTGAGGTTGTTTGTATGTGTGTGTGTATGAGGGGTCCATTTGTGTGTGTGTGTATGATGGGTTAGTGTGTGTGTTTGTATCTCTGGGCTTTGTGTGTGTGTATGTGGGGTCTTTGTGTGTGTGTGTGTGTGATTATGTGGGGTTGTGTGTGGGTGTTTGTTGGGTCTTTGGTTGTGTGTGTGTGGGGGATTTGTTAGTGTGTGTGTGTGTGTGAGGGGCTGTGTGTGTGTGAATGAGAGGTTAGTGTGTGTGTGTGTCTGATGGCTTTGTGTGTGTGTGTGGGTTATTTGTGTGTAGATTGAATCTTAAATATTACGCATTACTAATGTTTATAAAATAATAAATCAACTTTTTATGAAAATTTATATACAAGATGTGGAACATTTATAACATTACAAAATGCGGAACATTTATAATATTGAAAGGATAAATGCCTTGGCCTTATACAGGCTGAGGACTACAATATGACAAGTTGACAGCAAGAAATTTGTTGGTTTATAAATCAGGAGATCAGAAATTTACAAGGGTTTCAGGCAAATTTGTGTGTGTTATAAAATACAATGGGTTATGAAATAATTTTCTTAGCATATGTAATATGTATACAAGGTTGTGGGGAA